>NC_057797.1:753982323-754284310 GCF_018294505.1 Triticum aestivum | reverse complement strand
CGTTTCACCAAGATCATCTAGGAGTTCATCTAGCAACGAGTGATTAGATGCATCTACATACCTTTGTAGATCGCGAGCGGAAGCGTTCAAAAGAACGGTGATGATGTAGTCGTACTCGACGTGATCCAAATCACCGATGACCAGCGCCGAACGGACGGCACCTCCGTGTTCAACACACGTACGGGACGGGAGACGTCTCCTCCTTCTTGATCCAGCAAGGGGGAAGGAGAGGTTGATGAAGATCCAGCAGCACGACGGCGTGGTGGTGGATGCAGGGCGTCACAGCAGAAGGCTTCGCCGAGACTACGAGGGAGAGACGTAACGGGGGGAGGTGGAAGCGCCAGGGGCTGGTCTAAAATCCCTCCTCTCCCCCCCCCCCCACTATATATAGGGGTGCCAAGGGGGGGCGCCGGCCCTAGTAGATGGCATCTACTAGGGGGGCGGCGGCCAAGGGGAGGTTTCCCTCCCCCCCAAGGCACCTAGGGGTGCCTTCCACCACATGGACTCTTCCATGGTGGAAACCCTAGGCGCAAGGGCCTATAGGGGATGGTGCCCTTGGCCCATCTAGGCCAAGGCGCACCCCCTACAGCCCATGTGGCCCCCCGGGACAGGTGGCCCCACCCGGTGGACCCCCGGGACCCTTCCGGTGGTCCCGGTACAATACCGATAACCCCGAAACTTGTCCCGATGCCCGAAATAGCACTTCCTATATATAATTCTTTACCTCCGGACCATTCCGGAACTCCTCGTGACGTCCGGGATCTCATCCGGGACTCCGAACAACATTCGGGTTTCTGCATATACATATCTTCATAACCCTAGCGTCACCGAACCTTAAGTGTGTAGACCCTACGGGTTCGGGAGACAAGCAGACATGACCAAGACGACTCTCCGGTCAATAACCAACAGCGGGATCTGGATACCCATGTTGGCTCCCACATGCTCCACGATGATCTCATCGGATGAACCACGATGTCGAGGATTTAGTCAATCCCGTACGCTATTCCCTTTGTCTATCGATATGTTACTTGCCCGAGATTCGATCGTCGGTATCCCAATACCTCGTTCAATCTCGTTACCGGCAAGTCACTTTACTCGTACCGTCATGCATGATCCCGTGACCAGACACTTGGTCACTCTGAGCTCATTATGATGATGCATTACCGAGTGGGCCCAGTGATACCTCTCCGTCATACGGAGTGACAAATCCCAGTCTTGATCCATGTCACCCAACAGACACTTTCGGAGATACCCGTAGTCTACCTTTATAGTCACCCAGTTACGTTGTGACGTTTGGCATACCCAAAGCACTCCTACGGTATCCGGGAGTTACACGATCTCATGGTCTAAGGAAAAGATACTTGACATTGGAAAACTCTAGCAAACGAACTATACGATCTTGTGCTATGTTTAGGATTGGGTCTTGTCCATCACATCATTCTCCCAATGATGTGATCTCGTTATCAATGACATCTAGTGTCCATAGTCAGGAAACCATGACTATCTGTTGATCAACGAGCTAGTCAACTAGAGGCTCACTAGGGACATGTCGGTGTCTGTTATTCACACATGTATTACGATTTCCGGATAACACAATTATAGCATGAATAAAGACAATTATCATGAACAAGGAAATATAATAATAATGCTTTTATTATTGCCTCTAGGGCATATTTCCAACAGTCTCCCACTTGCACTAGAGTCAATAATCTAGTTACATTGTGATGAATCGAACACCCATGGAATTCTGGTGTTGATCATGTTTTGCTCTAGGGAGAGGTTTAGTCAACGGATCTGCTATATTCAGGTCCGTATGTACTTTACAAATCTCTATGTCTCCATCTTGAACATTTTCACGAATGGAGTTGAAGTGACGCTTGATGTGCCTTGTCTTCTTGTGAAACCTGGGCTCCTTGGCAAGTGCAATAGCTCCAGTGTTGTCACAGAAGAGCTTGATCGGCCCCGACGCATTGGGTATGACTCCTAGGTCGGTGATGAACTCCTTCACCCATATTGCTTCATGTGCTGCCTCCGAGGCTGCCATGTACTCCGCTTCACATGTAGATCCCGCCACGACGCTTTGCTTGCAACTGCACCAGCTTACTGCCCCACCATTCAAAATATACACGTATCCGGTTTGTGACTTAGAGTCATCCAGATCTGTGTCGAAGCTAGCGTCGACGTAACCCTTTACGACGAGCTCTTCGTCACCTCCATAAACGAGAAACATTTCCTTAGTCCTTTTCAGGTACTTCAGGATATTCTTGACCGCTGTCCAGTGTTCCTTGCCGGGATTACTTTGGTACCTTCCTACCAAACTTACGGCAAGGTTTACATCAGGTCTGGTACACAGCATGGCATACATAATAGAACCTATGGCTGAGGCAGAGGGGATGACACTCATCTCTTCTATCTCTGCTGCCGTGGTCGGACATTGAGCTGAGCTCAATTTCACACCTTGCAAAACAGGCAAGAACCCTTTCTTGGACTGATCCATTTTGAACTTCTTCAAAATCTTATCAAGATATGTGCTTTGTGAAAGACCTATGAGGCGTCTTGATCTATCTCTATAGATTTTGATGCCTAATATATAAGCAGCTTCTCCAAGGTCCTTCATTGAAAAACTTTTATTCAAGTAGGCCTTGATGCTGTCCAAGAGTTCTATATCATTTCCCATCAAAAGTATGTCATCTACATATAATATGAGAAATGCTACAGAGCTCCCACTCACTTTCTTGTAAACGCAGGCTTCTCCATAAGTCTGTGTAAACCCAAACGCTTTGATCATCTCATCAAAGCGAATGTTCCAACTCCAAGATGCTTGCACCAGCCCATAAATCGAGCGTTGGAGCTTGCACACTTTGTCAGCATTCTTAGGATTGACAAAACCTTCCGGCTGCATCATATACAATTCTTCCTTAAGGAAACCATTAAGGAATGCCGTTTTGACGTCCATTTGCCAAATTTCATAATCATAAAATGCGGCAATTGCTAACATGATTCGGACGGACTTCAGCTTCGCTACCGGTGAGAAAGTCTCATCGTAGTCAACCCCTTGAACTTGTCGATAACCCTTAGCGACAAGCCGAGCTTTATAGATGGTCACATTACCATCCGCGTCTGTCTTCTTCTTAAAGATCCATTTATTTTCTATGGCTCGCCGTTCTACGGGCAAGTCAGTCAAAGTCCATACTTCGTTTTCATACATGGATCCTATCTCGGATTTCATGGCTTCTAGCCATTTGTCGGAATCTGGTCCCGCCATCGCTTCTTCATAGTTCGAAGGTTCACCGTTTCTAACAACATGATTTCCAAGACAGGGTTGCCGTACCACTCTGGTGCGGAACGTGTCCTTGTGGACCTTCGAATTTCAGTAGGAGCTTGATCAGAAGTATCTTGATCATTATCATTAACTTCCTCTCTAGTCGGTGCAGGCACCTCAGGAACATTTTCTTGAGTTGCGCCATTTTCCGGTTCAAGAGGTAATACTTCATCAAGTTCTACTTTCCTCCCACTTACTTCTTTCGAGAGAAACTCTTTCTCCAGAAAGGACCCATTCTTGGCAACAAAGATCTTGCCTTCGGATCTGTGGTAGAAGGTGTACCCAACAGTTTTTTTTGGGTATCCTATGAAGACGCATTTTTCCGATTTGGGTTCGAGCTTTTCAGGTTGAAGTTTCTTGACATAAGCATCGCATCCCCAAACTTTTAGAAACGACAGCTTAGGTTTCTTCCCAAACCATAATTCATACGGTGTCGTCTTAACGGATTTCGATGGAGCCCTATTTAAAGTGAATGCGGCAGTCTCTAAAGCATAGCCCCAGAAGGAAAGCGGTAAATCGGTAAGAGACATCATAGATCGCACCATATCTAACAGAGTGCGATTACGACGTTCGGACACACCATTACGCTGAGGTGTTCCAGGCGGCGTGAGTTGTGAAACTATTCCACATTTTCTTAAGTGTGCCCCAAACTCGTGACTCAAGTATTCTCCTCCACGATCTGATCGTAGAAACTTGATTTTCCTGTCACGTTGATTTTCAACCTCACTCTGAAATTCCTTGAACTTTTCAAAGGTTTCAGACTTGTGTTTCATTAAGTAGATATACCCATACCTACTTAAATCATCAGTGAGGGTGAGAACATAACGATAGCCACCGCGAGCCTCAACACTCATTGGACCGCACACATCAGTATGTATGATTTCCAATAAGTTGGTTGCTCGCTCCATTGTTCCTGAGAACGGAGTCTTGGTCATTTTACCCATAAGGCATGGTTCGCATGTGTCAAATGATTCATAATCAAGAGACTCTAAAAGTCCATCAGCATGGAGCTTCTTCATGCGTTTGACACCTATGTGACCAAGGCGGCAGTGCCACAGGTATGTGGGACTATCATTATTAACCTTACTTCTTTTGGTACTCACATTATGAATATGTGTAGCATCACGTTCGAGATTCATAAGGAATAAACCATTCACCATAGGAGCATGACCATAAAACATATCTCTCATAAAAATGGAACAACCATTATTCTCAGATTTAAAAGAGTAGCCATCTCGAATTAAACGAGATCCCGATACAATGTTCATGCTCAAAGCTGGCACTAAATAACAATTATTAAGGTTTAAAACTAATCCCGAAGGGAGATGCAGAGGTAGCGTGCCGACGGCGATCACATTGACCTTGGAACCATTCCCGACGCGCATCGTCACCTCGTCCTTTGCCAGTTTCCGCTTATTCCGCAGCCCCTGCTTTGAGTTACAAATGTGAGCAACTGCACCGGTATCAAATACCCAGGAGCTACTACGGGCACTAGTAAGGTACACATGTATATCACATATACCTTTTGTTTTGCCGGCCTTCTTATCCGCTAAGTACTTAGGGCAGTTCCGCTTCCAGTGACCGCTTCCCTTGCAATAAAAGCACTCAGTCTCGGGCTTGGGTCCATTCTTTGGCTTCTTCCCAGCAGCTTGCTTGCCGGGCGCGGCAACCTCCTTGCCGTCCTTCTTGAAGTTCTTTTTACCCTTGCCTTTCTTGAACTTAGTGGTTTTATTGACCATCAACACTTGATGTTCCTTTCTGACTTCTACCTCTGCTGATTTCAGCATAGCAAATACTTCAGGAATGGTCTTTTCCATCCCCTGCATATTGAAGTTCATCACAAAGCTCTTGTAGCTTGGTGGAAGCGACTGGAGGATTCTGTCAATGACCGCATCATCCGGGAGATTAACTCCCAGCTGAGTCAAGCGGTTATGCAACCCAGACATAGTGAGTATGTGCTCACTGACAGAACTGTTTTCCTCCATCTTACAGCTAAAGAATTTGTCGGAGACTTCATATCTCTCGACCCGGGCATGAGCTTGGAAAACCATTTCAGCTCTTCGAACATCTCATATGCTCCATGTCTCTCAAAACGCTTTTGGAGCCCCGGCTCTAGGCTGTAAAGCATGCCGCACTGAACGAGGGAGTAGTCATCGAAACGTGCCTGCCAAGTGTTCATAACGTCTTGTTCCGCAGGGAGAACGGGTGCGTCACCAAGCGGTGCTTGTAGGACATAATCTTTCTTGGCAGCTATGAGGATGATCCTCAGGTTCCGGACCCAGTCCGTATAGTTGCTGCCATCGTCTTTCAGCTTAGTTTTCTCTAGGAACGCGTTGAAGTTGAGGACTACGTTGGCCATTTGATCTACAAGACATATTGCAAAGATTTTAGACTAAGTTCATGATAATTAAGTTCAACTAATCAAATTATTAGTGAACTCCACTTAGATTAGACATCCCTCTGGTCATCTAAGTATTACATGATCCGAGTTAAACTAGACCGTGTCCGATCATCACGTGAGACGGACTAGTCAACATCGGTGAACATCTTCATGTTGATCGTATCTTCTATACGACTCATGCTCGACCTTTCGGTCTTCTGTGTTCCGAGGCCATGTCTGTACATGCTAGGCTCGTCAAGTCAACCTAAGTGTTTGCATGTGTAAATCTGTCTTACACCCGTTGTATGTGAACGTCTGAATAAAACACCCGATCATCACGTGATGTTTTGAAACAGCGAACTGTCGCAACGGTGCACAGTTAGGGGGAACACTTCTTGAAATTAGTATGAGGGATCACCTTATTTACTACCGTCGTTCTAAGTAAACAAGATGCAAAACATGATAAACATCACATGCAATCAAATAATAAACGTGACATGATATGGCCAATATCACACAGCTCCTTTGATCTCCATCTTGGGGCTCCATGATCATCTTGTCACCGGCTTGACACCATGATCTCCATCATCATGATCTCCATCATCATGTCTCCATGAAGTTGCTCGCCAACCATTACTTCTACTACTATGGCTAACGCGTTTAGCAATAAAGTAAAGTAATTTACATGGCGTTTCTTGATGACACGCAGGTCATATAAAAGAATAAAGACAACTCCTATGGCTCCTGCCGGTTGTCATACTCATCGACATGCAAGGCGTGAATCCTATTACAATAGCATGAACATCTCATACATCACATATAGATCATTCATCATTCATCACAACTTTGGCCATATCATATCACAAACCACTTGCTGCAAAAACAAGTTAGACGTCCTCTAATTGTTGTTGCATGTTTTACGTGGCTGAATTAGGGTTCTAGCAAGAACGTTTTCTTACCTACGTTAAAGCCACAACGTGATTTGTCAACTTCTATTTACCCTTCATAAGGACCCTGTTCATCGATTCCGCTCCAACTAAAGTAGGAGAGACAGACACCCGCCAGCCACCTTATGCAACTAGTGCATGTTAGTCGGTGGAACCGGTCTCACGTAAGCGTACGTGTAAGGTTGGTCCGGGCCGCTTCATCCCACAATACCGCTGAAGCAAGAAAGGACTAGTAACGGCAAGAAAGTTGACAAATCTACGCCCACAACAAATTGTGTTCTACTCGCGCAAGAAGAACTACACATAGACCTAGCTCATGATGCCACTGTTGGGGAACGTTGCAGAAAACAAAAATTTTCCTACTCGTTTCACCAAGATCATCTAGGAGTTCATCTAGCAACGAGTGATTAGATGCATCTACATACCTTTGTAGATCGCGCACGGAAGCGTTCAAAAGAACGGTGATGATGTAGTCGTACTCGACGTGATCCAAATCACCGATGACCAGCGCCGAACGGACGGCACCTCCGCGTTCAACACACGTACGGGACGGGAGACGTCTCCTCCTTCTTGATCCAGCAAGGGGGGAGGAGAGGTTGATGAAGATCCAGCAGCACGACGGCGTGGTGGTGGATGCAGGGCGTCACAGCAGCAGGGCTTCGCCGAGACTACGAGGGAGAGACGTAACGGGGGGAGATGGAGGCGCCAGGGGCTGGTCTGAAATCCCTCCTCTCCCCCCACTATATATATCTTCATAACCCTAGTGTCACCGAACCTTAAGTGTGTAGACCCTACGGGTTCGGGAGACAAGCAGACATGACCAAGACGACTCTCCGGTCAATAACCAACAGCGGGATCTGGATACCCATGTTGGCTCCCACATGCTCCACGATGATCTCATCGGATGAACCACGATGTCGAGGATTTAGTCAATCCCGTACGCTATTCCCTTTGTCTATCGATATGTTACTTGCCCGAGATTCGATCGTCGGTATCCCAATACCTCGTTCAATCTCGTTACCGGCAAGTCACTTTACTCGTACCGTAATGCATGATCCCGTGACCAGACACTTGGTCACTCTGAGCTCATTATGATGATGCATTACCGAGTGGGCCCAGTGATACCTCTCCGTCATACGGAGTGACAAATCCCAGTCTTGATCCATGTCACCCAACAGACACTTTCGGAGATACCCGTAGTCTACCTTTATAGTCACCCAGTTACGTTGTGACGTTTGGCATACCCAAAGCACTCCTACGGTATCCGGGAGTTACACGATCTCATGGTCTAAGGAAAAGATACTTGACATTGGAAAACTCTAGCAAACGAACTATACGATCTTGTGCTATGTTTAGGATTGGGTCTTGTCCATCACATCATTCTCCCAATGATGTGATCTCGTTATCAATGACATCCAGTGTCCATAGTCAGGAAACCATGACTATCTGTTGATCAACGAGCTAGTCAACTAGAGGCTCACTAGGGACATGTCGGTGTCTGTTATTCACACATGTATTACGATTTCCGGATAACACAATTATAGCATGAATAAAGACAATTATCATGAACAAGGAAATATAATAATAATGCTTTTATTATTGCCTCTAGGGCATATTTCCAACAGTCTCCCACTTGCACTAGAGTCAATAATCTAGTTACATTGTGATGAATCGAACACCCATGGAATTCTGGTGTTGATCATGTTTTGCTCTAGGGAGAGGTTTAGTCAACGGATCTGCTATATTCAGGTCCGTATGTACTTTACAAATCTCTATGTCTCCATCTTGAACATTTTCACGAATGGAGTTGAAGCGACGCTTGATGTGCCTTGTCTTCTTGTGAAACCTGGGCTCCTTGGCAAGTGCAATAGCTCCAGTGTTGTCACAGAAGAGCTTGATCGGCCCCGACGCATTGGGTATGACTCCTAGGTCGGTGATGAACTCCTTCACCCATATTGCTTCATGTGCTGCCTCCGAGGCTGCCATGTACTCCGCTTCACATGTAGATCCCGCCACGACGCTTTGCTTGCAACTGCACCAGCTTACTGCCCCACCATTCAAAATATACACGTATCCGGTTTGTGACTTAGAGTCATCCAGATCTGTGTCGAAGCTAGCGTCGACGTAACCCTTTACGACGAGCTCTTCGTCACCTCCATAAACGAGAAACATTTCCTTAGTCCTTTTCAGGTACTTCAGGATATTCTTGACCGCTGTCCAGTGTTCCTTGCCGGGATTACTTTGGTACCTTCCTACCAAACTGACGGCAAGGTTAACATCAGGTCTGGTACACAGCATGGCATACATAATAGAACCTATGGCTGAGGCATAGGGGATGACGCTCATCTCTTCTATATCTTCTGCCGTGGTCGGACATTGAGCTGAGCTCAATTTCACACCTTGTAACACAGGCAAGAACCCCTTCTTGGATTGATCCATATTGAACTTCTTCAATATCTTATCAAGGTATGTGCTTTGTGAAAGACCTATGAGGCGTCTTGATCTATCTCTATAGATTTTGATGCCTAATATATAAGCAGCTTCTCCAAGGTCCTTCATTGAAAAACTTTTATTCAAGTAGGCCTTGATGCTGTCCAAGAGTTCTATATCATTTCCCATCAAAAGTATGTCATCTACATATAATATGAGAAATGCTACAGAGCTCCCACTCACTTTCTTGTAAACGCAGGCTTCTCCATAAGTCTGTGTAAACCCAAACGCTTTGATCATCTCATCAAAGCGAATGTTCCAACTCCGAGATGCTTGCACCAGCCCATAAATCGAGCGTTGGAGCTTGCACACTTTGTCAGCATTCTTAGGATCGACAAAACCTTCCGGCTGTATCATATACAATTCTTCCTTAAGGAAACCATTAAGGAATGCCGTTTTGACGTCCATTTGCCATATTTCGTAATCATAGAATGCGGCAATTGCTAACATGATTCGGACGGACTTCAGCTTCGCTACCGGCGAGAAAGTCTCATCGTAGTCAACCCCTTGAACTTGTCGATAACCCTTAGCGACAAGCCGAGCTTTATAGATGGTCACATTACCATCCGCGTCTGTCTTCTTCTTAAAGATCCATTTATTTTCTATGGCTCGCCGCTCAACGGGCAAGTCAGTCAAAGTCCATACTTTGTTTTCATACATGGATCCTATCTCGGATTTCATGGCTTCCAGCCATTTGTCGGAATCCGGGCCCGCCATCGCTTCTTCATAGTTCGAAGGTTCACCGTTGTCTAACAGCATGATTTCCAAGACAGGGTTGCCGTACCACTCTGGTGCGGAACGTGTCCTTGTGGACCTTCGAATTTCAGTAGGGGCTTGATCAGAAGTATCTTGATCATTGTCATTAACTTCCTCTCTAGTCGGTGCAGGCACCTCAGGAACATTTTCTTGAGTTGCGCCATTTTCCGGTTCAAGAGGTAATACTTCATCAAGCTCTACTTTCCTCCCACTTACTTCTTTCGAGAGAAACTCTTTCTCCAGAAAGGACCCATTCTTGGCAACAAAGATCTTGCCTTCGGATCTGAGGTAGAAGGTGTACCCAATAGTTTCTTTTGGGTATCCTATGAAGACGCATTTTTCCGACTTGGGTTCGAGCTTTTCAGGTTGAAGTTTCTTGACATAAGCATCGCATCCCCAAACTTTTAGAAACGACAGCTTAGGTTTCTTCCCAAACCATAATTCATACGGTGTCGTCTCAACGGATTTCGACGGAGCCCTATTTAAAGTGAATGCGGCAGTCTCTAAAGCATAGCCCCAAAAAGAAAGCGGTAAATCGGTAAGAGACATCATAGATCGCACCATATCTAACAGAGTGCGATTACGACGTTCGGACACACCATTACGCTGAGGTGTTCCAGGCGGCGTGAGTTGTGAAACTATTCCACATTTTCTTAAGTGTGCCCCAAACTCGTGACTCAAGTATTCTCCTCCACGATCTGATCGTAGAAACTTGATTTTCCTGTCACGTTGATTTTCAACCTCACTCTGAAATTCCTTGAACTTTTCAAAGGTTTCAGACTTGTGTTTCATTAAGTAGATATACCCATACCTACTTAAATCATCAGTGAGGGTGAGAACATAACGATAGCCACCGCGAGCCTCAACACTCATTGGACCGCACACATCAGTATGTATGATTTCCAATAAGTCGGTTGCTCGCTCCATTGTTCCTGAGAACGGAGTCTTGGTCATTTTACCCATAAGGCATGGTTCGCATGTGTCAAATGATTCATAATCAAGAGACTCTAAAAGTCCATCAGCATGGAGCTTCTTCATGCGTTTGACACCTATGTGACCAAGGCGGCAGTGCCACAGGTATGTGGGACTATCATTATCAACCTTACTTCTTTTGGCACTCACATTATGAACATGTGTAGCATCACGTTCGAGATTCATAAAGAATAAACCATTCACCATAGGAGCATGACCATAAAACATATCTCTCATAAAAATGGAACAACCATTATTCTCAGATTTAAAAGAGTAGCCATCTCGAATTAAACGAGATCCTGATACAATGTTCATGCTCAAAGCTGGCACTAAATAACAATTATTAAGGTTTAAAACTAATCCCGAAGGGAGATGCAGAGGTAGCGTGCCGACGGCGATCACATTGACCTTGGAACCATTCCCGACGCGCATCGTCACCTCGTCCTTTGCCAGTTTCCGCTTATTCCGCAGCCCCTGCTTTGAGTTACAAATGTGAGCAACTGCACCGGTATCAAATACCCAGGAGCTACTACGGGCACTAGTAAGGTACACATCAATTACATGTATATCACATATACCTTTTGTTTTGCCGGCCTTCTTATCCGCTAAGTACTTAGGGCAGTTCCGCTTCCAGTGACCGCTTCCCTTGCAATAAAAGCACTCAGTCTCGGGCTTGGGTCCATTCTTTGGCTTCTTCCCGGCAGCTTGCTTGCCGGGCGCGGCAACCTCCTTGCCGTCCTTCTTGAAGTTCTTTTTACCCTTGCCTTTCTTGAACTTAGTGGTTTTATTGACCATCAACACTTGATGTTCCTTCCTGACTTCTACCTCTGCTGATTTCAGCATAGCAAATACTTCAGGAATGGTCTTTTCCATCCCCTGCATATTGAAGTTCATCACAAAGCTCTTGTAGCTTGGTGGAAGCGACTGGAGGATTCTGTCAATGACCGCATCATCCGGGAGATTAACTCCCAGCTGAGTCAAGCGGTTATGCAACCCAGACATAGTGAGTATGTGCTCACTGACAGAACTGTTTTCCTCCATCTTACAGCTGAAGAATTTGTCGGAGACTTCATATCTCTCGACCCGGGCATGAGCTTGGAAAACCATTTTCAGCTCTTCGAACATCTCATATGCTCCATGTCTCTCAAAACGCTTTTGGAGCCCCGGCTCTAGGCTGTAAAGCATGCCGCACTGAACGAGGGAGTAGTCATCGAAACGTGCCTGCCAAGCGTTCATAACATCTTGTTCTGCAGGGAGAACGGGTGCGTCACCAAGCGGTGCTTGTAGGACATAATCTTTCTTGGCAGCTATGAGGATGATCCTCAGGTTCCGGACCCAGTCCGTATAGTTGCTGCCATCGTCTTTCAGCTTGGTTTTCTCTAGGAACGCGTTGAAGTTGAGGACTACGTTGGCCATTTAATCTACAAGACATATTGTAAAATATTTAGACTAAGTTCATGATAATTAAGTTCAACTAATCAAATTATTAATGAACTCCCACTTAGATTAGACATCCCTCTAGTCATCTAAGTATTACATGATCCGAGTTAAACTAGACCGTGTCCGATCATCACGTGAGACGGACTAGTCAACATCGGTGAACATCTTCATGTTGATCGTATCTTCTATACGACTCATGCTCGACCTTTCGGTCTTCCGTGTTCCGAGGCCATGTCTGTACATGCTAGGCTCGTCAAGTCAACCTAAGTGTTTGCATGTGTAAATCTGTCTTACACCCGTTGTATGTGAACGTCTGAATAAAACACCCGATCATCACGTGGTGTTTTGAAACAGCGAACTGTCGCAACGGTGCACAGTTAGGGGGAACACTTCTTGAAATTAGTATGAGGGATCACCTTATTTACTACCGTCGTTCTAAGTAAACAAGATGCAAAACATGATAAACATCACATGCAATCAAATAATAAACGTGACATGATATGGCCAATATCACATAGCTCCTTTGATCTCCATCTTGGGGCTCCATGATCATCTTGTCACCGGCTTGACACCATGATCTCCATCATCATGATCTCCATCATCGTGTCTCCATGAAGTTGCTCGCCAACTATTACTTCTACTACTATGGCTAACGCGTTTAGCAATAAAGTAAAGTAATTTACATGGCGTTTCTTGATGACACGCAGGTCATATAAAAGAATAAAGACAACTCCTATGGCTCCTGCCGGTTGTCATACTCATCGACATGCAAGTCGTGATTCCTATTACAATAGCATGAACATCTCATACATCACATATAGATCATTCATCATTCATCACAACTTTGGCCATATCATATCACAAACCACTTGCTGCAAAAACAAGTTAGACGTCCTCTAATTGTTGTTGCAAGTTTTACGTGGCTGAATTAGGGTTCTAGCAAGAACGTTTTCTTACCTACGTTAAAGCCACAACGTGATTTGTCAACTTCTATTTACCCTTCATAAGGACCCTGTTCATCGATTCCGCTCCAACTAAAGTAGGAGAGACAGACACCCGCCAGCCACCTTATGCAACTAGTGCATGTTAGTCGGTGGAACCGGTCTCACGTAAGCGTACGTGTAAGGTTGGTCCGGGCCGCTTCATCCCACAATACCGCTGAAGCAAGAAAGGACTAGTAACGGCAAGAAAGTTGACAAATCTACGCCCACAACAAATTGTGTTCTACTCGCGCAAGAAGAACTACGCATAGACCTAGCTCATGATGCCACTGTTGGGGAACGTTGCAGAAAACAAAAATTTTCCTACTCGTTTCACCAAGATCATCTAGGAGTTCATCTAGCAACGAGTGATTAGATGCATCTACATACCTTTGTAGATCGCGAGCGGAAGCGTTCAAAAGAACGGTGATGATGTAGTCGTACTCGACGTGATCCAAATCACCGATGACCAGCGCCGAACGGACGGCACCTCCGCGTTCAACACACGTACGGGACGGGAGACGTCTCCTCCTTCTTGATCCAGCAAGGGGGAAGGAGAGGTTGATGAAGATCCAGCAGCACGACGGCGTGGTGGTGGATGCAGGGCGTCACAGCAGCAGGGCTTCGCCGAGACTACGAGGGAGAGACGTAACGGGGGGAGGTGGAGGCGCCAGGGGCTGGTGTAAAATCCCTCCTCTCCCCCCACTATATATAGGGGTGCCAAGGGGGGGCGCCGGCCCTAGTAGATGGCATCTACTAGGGGGGGCGGCGGCCAAGGGGAGGTTTCCCTCCCCCCCAAGGCACCTAGGGGTGCCTTCCACCACATGGACTCTTCCATGGTGGAAACCCTAGGCGCATGGGCCTATAGGGGCTGGTGCCCTTGGCCCATCTAGGCCAAGGCGCACCCCCTACAGCCCATGTGGCCCCCCGGGACAGGTGGCCCCACCCGGTGGACCCCCGGGACCCTTCCGGTGGTCCCGGTACAATACCGATAACCCCGAAACTTGTCCCGATGCCCGAAATAGCACTTCCTATATATAATTCTTTACCTCCGGACCATTCCGGAACTCCTCGTGACGTCCGGGATCTCATCCGGGACTCCGAACAACATTCGGGTTTCTGCATATACATATCTTCATAACCCTAGCGTCACCGAACCTTAAGTGTGTAGACCCTACGGGTTCGGGAGACAAGCAGACATGACCGAGACGACTCTCCGGTCAATAACCAACAGCGGGATCTGGATACCCATGTTGGCTCCCACATGCTCCACGATGATCTCATCGGATGAACCACGATGTCGAGGATTTAATCAATCCCGTACGCTATTCCCTTTGTCTATCGATATGTTACTTGCCCGAGATTCGATCGTCGGTATCCCAATACCTCGTTCAATCTCGTTACCGGCAAGTCACTTTACTCGTACCGTAATGCATGATCCCGTGACCAGACACTTGGTCACTCTGAGCTCATTATGATGATGCATTACCGAGTGGGCCCAGTGATACCTCTCCGTCATACGGAGTGACAAATCCCAGTCTTGATCCATGTCACCCAACAGACACTTTCGGAGATACCCGTAGTCTACCTTTATAGTCACCCAGTTACGTTGTGACGTTTGGCATACCCAAAGCACTCCTACGGTATCCGGGAGTTACACGATCTCATGGTCTAAGGAAAAGATACTTGACATTGGAAAACTCTAGCAAACGAACTATACGATCTTGTGCTATGTTTAGGATTGGGTCTTGTCCATCACATCATTCTCCCAATGATGTGATCTCGTTATCAATGACATCCAGTGTCCATAGTCAGGAAACCATGACTATCTGTTGATCAACGAGCTAGTCAACTAGAGGCTCACTAGGGACATGTCGGTGTCTGTTATTCACACATGTATTACGATTTCCGGATAACACAATTATAGCATGAATAAAGACAATTATCATGAACAAGGAAATATAATAATAATGCTTTTATTATTGCCTCTAGGGCATATTTCCAACAGTTTGCAACCGTCACAACACTTCCAGACTTGTGAGAGGCCACCTACGCAAGATTTGGCGGCATGCTAGCCCCCGTAGGCCGCCGGCCACAGCCATAGACGCGCGAAGGGCAATCCGCGTAGAGGGAATTTTTCGGATACTTCTCCATCACCAAAAATTATGAAAAAACACCATCGTTCCTATAGCACATGTGCCCATGTCGTGCAAAAAAACTCATGATTTTATCGCGCTCCGAGTATTTAATAATATTCACGCCGCATCGTTACCGCAGAACGTCTACTACTGTGTCATCGCCGTCCATGAGGGGGGGGCACGCCCCGGAGACGCGTGCCGCCTCTTTGGACATGCCACCACACCACCCCGCATGAATGAGGCCCCGGTGCGACGCTCCGGTGGCATTGCTACTCCCTCAGGGGCCCCGTCCCGCCTAACCCTATAGCGTTTGACCACGGGATCTAGCCCTTTGACTTTGCACGGACGGGCTTTGACCAGCGGACCTCCCTGCCTGGTTGTGTTAGGTCAGCCCATAGGAACACTTTGGAGCAACAACCGGGCCAGACCCACAGCAAGATCCCCTCCGTGTAGACCCGACGCGTCCGTTTCCCCCCTTCAGGTGCCGTCGGCGGCGCCGTCCGCAAGGGGGGGGGCACACCCCGGACACGCGTGCCGGGCGTTTGCAACCGTCACAACACTTCCAGACTTGTGAGAGGCCGCCTACGCAAGATTTGGCGGCATGCTAGCCCCCGTAGGCCGCCGGCCACAGCCGTAGACGCACGAAGGGCAATCCGCGTAGAGGGAATTTTTCGGATACTTCTCCATCACCAAAAATTATGAAAAAACACCATCGTTCCTATAGCACATGTGCCCACGTTGTGCAAAAAAACTCATGATTTTATCGCGCTCCGAGTATTTAATAATATTCACGCCGCATCGTTACCGCACAACGTCTACTACCGTGTCATCACCGTCCGTGAGGGGCGGGCATGCCCCAGAGACGCGTGCCGCCTCTTCGGGCATGCCACCACACCACCCCGCATGTACGAGGGCCCGGTGCGACGCTCCGGTGGCATTGCTACCCCCCCCCCCCAGGGCCCCCGTCCCGCCTAACCCTGTAGCGTTTGACCACGGGATCTAGCCCTTTGACTTTGCACGGACGGGCTTTGACCAGCGGACCTCCCCGCCCGGTTGTGTTAGGTCAGCCCATAGGAACACTTTGGAGCAACAACCGGGCCAGACCCACAGCAAGATCCCCTCCATGTAGACCCGACGCGTCCGTTTCCCCACTCCAGGTGCCGGCGGTGGCGCCGTCCATGAGGGGGGCACACCCCGGACACGCGTGCCGGGTGTTTGAAACCGCCACAACACTTCCAGACTTGTGAGAGGCTGCCTACGCAAGATTTGGCGGCATGCTAGCCCCCGTAGGCCGACGGCCACAGCCGTAGATGCGCGAAGGGGAATCCGTGTAGAGGGATATTTTCGGATGCTTCTCCATCACCAAAAATTATGAAAAAATACCATCGTTCCTATAGCACATGTGCCACGTCGTGCAAAAAAACTCATGATTTTATCGCGCTCCGAGTATTTAATAATATTCACGCCGCATCATTACCGCAGAACGTCTACTACCGTGTCATCGCCGTCCGTGAGGGGGGGCCACGCCCCGGAGACGCGAGCCGCCTCTTTGGACATGCCACCACACCACCCCGCATGTATGAGGGCCCGGTGCGACGCTCCGGTGGCATTGCCACCCCCCAGGGCCCCCGTCCCACCTAACCCTGTAGCGTTTGACCATGGGATCTAGCCCTTTGACTTTGCACGGACGGGCTTTGACCAGCGGACCTCCCCGCCCGGTTGTGTTAGGTCAGACCATAGGAACACTTTGGAGCAACAACCAGGCCAGACCCACAGCAAGATCCCCTCCGTGTAGACCCAACGCGTCCGTTTCTCCCCTCCAGGTGCCGGCGGCAGCGCCGTCCGTGAGGGAGGGCACACCCCGGACATGTGTGCCGGGCGTTTGCAACCGTCACAACACTTCCAGACTTGTGAGAGGCCGCCTACGCAAGATTTGGCGGCATGCTAGCCCCCGTAGGCCGCTGGCCACAGCCGTAGACGCGCGAAGGGCAATCCGCGTAGAGGGAATTTTTTGGATACTTCAACATCACCAAAAATTATGAAAAAATACCATCATTCCTATAGCACATGTGCCCACGTCGTGCAAAAAAACTCATGATTTTATCGCGCTCCGAGTATTTAATAATATTCACGCTGGATCGTTACCGCAGAACATCTACTACCGTGTCATCGCCGTCCATGAGGGGGGGGCATGCCCCGGAGACGCGTGCCACCTCTTCGGACATGCCACCACACCACCCCGCATGTATGAGGGCCCGGTGCGACGCTCCGGTGGCATTGCTACCCCCCAGGGCCCCCGTCCTGCCTAACCCTGTAGCGTTTGACCACGGGATCTAGCCCTTTGACTTTGCACGGACGGGCTTTGACCAGCGGACCTCCCCGCCCGGTTGTGTTAGGTTAGCCAATAGGAACACTTTGGAGCAACAACCGGGCTAGACCCACAGCAAGATCCCCTCCGTGTAGACCCGACGCGTCCGTTTCCCCTCTCCAGGTGCCAGCGGCGGCGCCGTCCGCGAGGGGGGGGGGCACACCCCGGACATGCGTGCTGGGTGTTTGCAACCATCACAACACTTCCAGACTTGTGAGAGGCCGCCTACGCAAGATTTGGCGGCATGCTAGCCCCCGTAGGCCGCCGGCCATAGCCGTAGACGCGCGAAGGGCAATCCGCGTAGAGGGAATTTTTTGGATACTTCTCCATCACCAAAAATTATGAAAAAACACCATCGTTCCTATATCACATGTGCCCACGTCGTGCAAAAAAACTCATGATTTTATCGCGCTCCGAGTATTTAATAATATTCACGCCGCATCGTTACCGCAGAACGTCTACTACCTTGTCATCGCCGTCCGTGAGGGGCGGGGCATGCCCCGGAGACGCGTGCCACCTCTTCGGACATGCCACTACACCACCCCGCATGTATGAGGGCCCGGTGCGATGCTCCGGTGGCATTGCTACCCCCAGGGCCCCGTCCCGCCTAACCCTATAGCGTTTGACCACGGGATCTAGCCCTTTGACTTTGCACGGACGGGCTTTGACCAGTGGACCTCCCCGCCCGGTTGTGTTAGGTCAGCCCATAGGAATACTTTGGAGCAACAACCGGGCCAGACCCACAGCAAGATCCCCTCCGTGTAGACCCGACGCGTCCGTTTCCCCACTCCAGGTGCCGGCAGCGGCGCCGTCCGTGAGGGGGGCACACCCCGGACACGCGTGCCGGGCGTTTGCAACCGCCACAACACTTCCAGACTTGTGAGAGGCTGCCTACGCAAGATTTGGCGGCATGCTAGCCCCCGTAGGCCGCCGGCCACAGCCGTAGACGCGAGAAGGGCAATCCGCGTAGAGGGATTTTTTCGGATACTTCTCCATCACCAAAAATTATGAAAAAATACCATCGTTCCTATAGCACATGTGCCCACATCGTGCAAAAAAACTCATGATTTTATCGTGCTCTGAGTATTTAATAATATTCACGCCGCATCGTTACCGAAGAACGTCTACTACCATGTCATCACCGTCCGTGAGGGGGGGCCACGCCCCGGAGACGCATGCCGCCTCTTCGGACATGCCACCACACCACCCCGCATGTATGAGGGCCCGGTGCGACGCTCCGGTGGCATTGCCACCCCCCAGGGCCCCCGTCCCGCCTAACCCTGTAGCGTTTGACCACGGGATCTAGCCCTTTGACTTTGGATGGACGGGCTTTGACCAGCGGACCTCCCCGCCCGGTTGTGTTAGGTCAGCCCATAGGAACACTTTGGAGCAACAACCGGGCCAGACCCACAGCAAGATCCCCTCCGTGTAGACCCGACGCGTCCGTTTCCCCCCTCTAGGTGCCGGCGGCAGCGCCGTCCGTGAGGGGGGGCACACCCCGCACACGCGTGCCGGGCATTTGCAACCATCACAACACTTCCAGACTTGTGAGAGGCCGCCTACGCAAGATTTGGCGGCATGCTAGCCCCCGTAGGCCGCCGGCCACAGCCGTAGACGCGCGAAGGGCAATCCGCGTAGAGGGAATTTTTGGATACTTCTCCATCACCAAATATTATGAAAAAATACCATCGTTCCTATAGCACATGTGCCCACATCGTGCAACAAAACACATGATTTTATCGCGCTCCGAGTATTTAATAATATTCATGCTGCATCGTTACCGCAAAACGTCTACTAATGTGTCATCGCCATCCATGAGGGGGGGGCACGCCCCGGAGATGCGTGTCGCCTCTTCGGACATGCCACCACACCACCCCGCATGTATGAGGGCCCGGTGCGACACTCCGGTGGCATTGTTACCCACCCCCCAGGGCCCCCGTCCCGCCTAACCCTGTAGCGTTTGACCAAGGGATCTAGCCCTTTGACTTTGCACGGACGGGCTTTGACCAACGGACCTCCCCGCCCGGTTGTGTTAGGTCAGCCCATAGGAACACTTTGGAGCAATAACCGGGCCAGACCCAAAACAAGATCCCCTCCGTGTAGACCCGAAGCATCCGTTTCCCCCCTCCAGGTGCCGGCGGCGGCACCGTCCGCGAGGGGGGGGGCACACCCCGGACACGCATGCTAGGCGTTTGCAACCGTCACAACACTTCCAGACTTGTGAGAGGCCGCCTATGCAAGATTTGTCGGCATGCTAGCCCCCGTAGGCCGCCGGCCATAGCCGTAGACGCGCGAAGGGCAATCCGCGTAGAGGGAGTTTTTCGGATACTTCTCCATCACCAAAAATTATGAAAAAACACCATCATTCCTATAGCACATGTGCCCACGTCGTGCAAAAAAACTCATGATTTTATCGCGCTCCGAGTATTTAATAATATTCACGCCGCATCGTTACCGCAGAACATCTACTACCGTGTCATCGCCGTCCGTGAGGGGGGGGGGCACGCCTCGGAGACGCGTGCCGCCTCTTCGGACATGCCACAACACCACCCCGCATGTATGAGGGCCCGGTGCGACGCTCCGGTGGCATCGCTACCCCCCCCCCCCCAAGGGACCCCGTCCCACCTAACCCTGTAGCATTTGACCACGGGATCTAGCCCTTTGACTTTGCACGAACGGGCTTTGACCAGCGGACCTCTCCGTCCGGTTGTGTTAGGTCAGCCCATAGGAACACTTTGGAGCAACAACCGGGCCAGACCCATAGCAAGATCCCCTCCGTTTAGACCCGACGCGTCCGTTTCCCCACTCCAGGTGCCAGCGGCGGCTCCGTCCGTGAGGGGGGCACACCCCTGCGACGCGTGCCGCCTCTTCGGACATGCCAGCACACCACCCCGCATGTATGAGGGCTCGGTGCGACGCTCCGGTGGCATTGCTACCCCCAGGGGCCCCGTCCCACCTAGCCTTGTAGCATTTGACCACGGGATCTAGCCCTTTGACTTTGCACGGACGGGCTTTGACCAGTGGTCCTCCCCAGCCGGTTGTGTTAGGTCAGCCCATAGGAACACTTTGGAGCAACATTCGGGCCAGACCCACAACAATATCCCCTCCGTGTAGACCCGACGCGACCGTTTCCCCCCTCTAGGTGCCGGCAGCGGCGCCGTCCGTGAGGGGGCACACCCCGGACACGCGTGCCGGGCGTTTGCAACCACCACAACACTTCCAAACTTGTGAGAGGCCGCCTACGCAAGATTTGGTGGCATGCTAGCCCCCGGAGGCCGCCGGCCACAGCCGTAGACGCGCGAAGGGCAGTCCACGTAGAGGGAATTTTTTGGATACTTCTCCATCACCAAAAATTATGAAAAAATATTATCGTTCCTATAGCACATGTGCCCACGGCGTGCAAAAAAACTCATGATTTTATCGCGCTCCAAGTATTAAATAATATTCACGCCGCATCGTTACCGCAGAATGGCTACTACCGTGTCATCGCCGTCCGTTAGGGGGGCCATGCCCCGGAGATGCGTGTCGCCTCTTCGGACATGCCACCACACCACCCCGCATGTATGAGGGCCCAGTGCGACGCTCCGGTGGCATTGCTACCCCCAGGGCCCCCGTCCCGCCTAACCCTGTAGCGTTTGACCACGGGATCTAGCCCTTTGACTTTCCACTGACGGGATTTGACCAGTGGACCTCTCCACACGGTTGTGTTAGGTCAGCCCATAGGAACACTTTTGAGCAACATCCGGGCCAGACCCACAGCAAGATCCCCTCCGTGTAGACCCGACGTGTCCGTTTCCCCCCTCCAGGTGCCGGCGGCGGCGCCGTCCGTGACGGGGGGCACACCCCGGAGACGCGTGCCGCCTCTTCGGACATGCCAGCACACCACCCCGCATGTATGAGGGCTCGGTGCGACGCTCCGGTGGCATTGCTACCCCCAGGGCCGCCGTCCCGCCTAGCCCTGTAGCGTTTGACCACGGGATCTAGCCCTTTGACTTTGCACGGACGGGCTTTGACCAGTGGACCTCCCCACCCGGTTGTGTTAGGTCAGCCCATAGGAACACTTTGGAGCAACAGCCAGGCCAGACCCACAACAAGATCCCCTCCGTGTAGACCCGACGCGTCCGTTTCCCCCCTTTAGGTGCCGGCGGCGGTGTCGTCCGTGAGAGAGGGCACACCCCGGACACGCGTGCCAGGCGTTTGCAACCACCACAACACTTCCAAACTTGTGAGAGGCCGCATACGCAAGATTTGGCGGCATGCTAGCCCCCGGAGGCCGCCGGCCAGAGCCGTAGACGCGCGAAGGGCAATCCGCGTAGAGGGAATTTTTCGGATACTTCTCCATCACCAAAAATTATGAAAAAAATATTATCGTGCCTATAGCACATGTGCCCACGTCGTGCAAAAAAACTCATGATTTTATCGCGCTCCGGGTATTTAATAATACTCACGCCGCATCGTTACGGCAGAATGGCTACTACTGTGTCATCGCCGTTCGTTAGGGGGGCCACGCCCCGGAGATGCGTGCCGCCTCTTCGGACATGCCACCACATCACCTCGCATGTATGAGGGCCCGGTGCGATGCACCGGTGGCATTGCTACCCCCCAGGGCCCCCGTCCTGCCTAACCCTATAGCGTTTGACCACGGGATCTAGCCCTTCGACTTTGCACGGACGGGATTTGACCAGTGGACCTCTCCACCCGGTTGTGTTAGGTCAGCCCATAGGAACACTTTGGAGCAACATCCGGGCCAGACCCACAGCAAGATCCCCTCCGTGTAGACCCGACGTGTCCGTTTCCCCCCTCCAGGTGCCGGCGGCGGCACCGTCCGTGAGGGGGGGGGCACACCCCGGAGACGCGTGCCACCTCTTCGGACATGCCACCACACCACCCCGCATGTATGAGGGCCCGGTGCGACGCTCCGGTGGCATTGCTACCCCCAGGGCCCCCGTCCCGCCTAGCCCTGTAGCGTTTGACCATGGATCTAGCCCTTTGACTTTGCACGGACGGGCTTTGACCAGTGGACCTCCCCACCCGGTTGTGTTAGGTCAGCCCATAGGAACACTTTGGAGCAACATCCGAGCCAGACCCACAACAAGATCCCCTCCGTGTAGACCCGACACGTCCGTTTCCCCCCTCCAGGTGCCGGCGGCGGCGCCGTCCGTGAGGGGGGGCACACCCCGGACACGCGTGCCGGGCGTTTGCAACTGTCACAACACTTCCAGACTTGTGAGAGGCCGCATACGCAAGATTTGGCGGCATGCTAGCCCCCGGAGGCCGCCGGCCAGAGCCGTAGACGCGCGAAGGGCAATCCGTGTAGAGGGAATTTTTCGGATACTTCTCCATCACCAAAAATTATGAAAAAAATATTATCGTTCCTATAGCACATGTGCCCACGTCGTGCCAAAAAACTCATGATTTTATCGTGCTCCGAATATTTAATAATATTCACGCCACATCGTTACCGCAGAATGGCTACTACCGTGTCATCGCCGTCCGTTAGGGGGGGGGCACGCCTCGGAGATGCGTGCCTCCTCTTCGGACATGCCACCACACCACCCCGCATGTATGAGTGCCCGGTGCGACGCTCTGGTGGCATTGCTACCCCCTAGGGCCCCCGTCCCGCCTAACCCTGTAGCGTTTGACCACGGGATCTATCCCTTTGACTTTGCACGGACGGGATTTGACTAGTGGACCTCTCCACCCGGTTGTGTTAGGTCATCCCATAGGAACACTTTGGAGCAACATCCGGGCCAGACCCACAGCAAGATCCCCTCCGTGTAGACCCGACACGTCCGTTTCCCCCCTCCAGGTGCCGGTGGTGGCGCCGTCCGTGAGGGGGGCCAAACCCCGGAGACGCGTGCTGCCTCTTCGGACATGCCACCACACCACCCCGCATGTATGAGGGGCCAGTGCGACGCTCCGGTGGCATTGCTACCCCCAGGGCCCCTGTCCTGCCTAACCCTAGAGCGGTTGACCACGAGATCTAGCCCTTTGACTTTCCACGGACAGGCTTTGAACAGTGGACCTCTCCACCCGGTTGTGTCAGGTCAGCTCAGAGGGACACCTGGGAGCAACATCCGGGCCAAACCGACAGCTACATCCCCTCCGTGTAGACCCGATGCGTCCGTTTTCCCCCTCCAGGTACCGGCGCCGGCGCCATCCGTTAGGGGGGCCACGCCCCTGAGATGTGTGTCGCCTCTTTGAACATGCAACAACACCACCTCGCATGTATGAGGGTCCGGTGCGATGCTCCGGTGGCATTGCTACCCCCCCCTAGGGCCCCCGTCCCGCCTAACCGTGGAGCGGTTGACCATGAGATCTAGCCTTTTGACTTCCCACGGACGGGCTTTGACCAGTGGACCTCTGCACCCGGTTGTGTCAGGTCGGCCCGTAGGGACACCCGGGAGCAACATCCGGGCCAAACCCACAGCTACATCCACCGTGTAGACCCGACGCGTCCGTTTCCCCCCGCCAGGTGCCGGCGCCGTCCATGAGGGGGGCACACCGTGGACGTGAGGGGGGTCACACTCTGGAGACGGGTGTCGGGCATTTGCAACCGCCACAAAACTTTTGTTGGCATAGCTGTTTTTGATTTTATTAAAATATAATGATCTATATTCAAAAGAACATGACCGCACATTATTAACGTGCTCGAAAAAATACAAACTATATATATATATATATATTCATAATATATGAAAAAAAATACAAACTACATATGTATTCATATGTATGTTTATATTTAACATGCTACATGTTAGTTGATATAATAATATATAAAAAAGCTTAAAAAATATATGAAAAAAAGTCTACCTATGCCGACGGCTATGCCGTCGGCATAAAGACAGCCAGGTTTTAGGCGGCGGGCGGCGTGCTGCGGATCGCTGACGTGGCAGGTATGCTGACGGTAGCCGTCGGCATATGTTTTGGACGGTGCAGCCCGGATCGGTGACGTGGCGTGCGGACCTATGCCGACGGCCCCCCGCCTCGGCGTCGGCATAGCTCTAACGACGTTAGCCGCCCGTCAACAGCGGGGTCGCCGGGCCCACCACTATGCCGACGGCCCTTGTAAGCCGACGGCAGCTGTCGGCGTACTTGCAGATAAGCCGACGGCCGTTCTATGCCGACGGGTGCCGTCGTCTTAGCTCCGTCTAACCCGACGGCCTGGATACGCCGACGGCCAGGACCAGGCTGTCGGCATATCTCCGAGGAACCCGACGGTGGCCGTCGGCATTGTTTTGGCCGTCGGGGTAGCACCCTGTTCCGGTAGTGTCGCTACATCTATGGAAATAACTGCCTACAGGATTCTTGAACCGATTGTCCCTTATTTTGCAGGCTGGTTCCGTAAAAGGTAGTTATCCTAGCATGGCCGTGTTAATCCCATGACTAACTCCACGCTGCTCTTTCCTTTTATTCGCGACTAACGAGAGAAACATGTTCGATCCGTGAATCACGGTGCCATCCCACAATTAAATCCGTGTCCAATTTGATCCACTCATCATGTCATGGCTCTGGACGGATATCCGTGGGCTCAAGCACGTGATAGATTGCTTGCATGCACCCAAGAAAACTGCTAAGTAATAAACATGCGCAGGTTCATGACTAACATCACTTTCCACGGCACGTCGTCTACCCCTCGCCCCCGGTTCTCGCGCACGTTTTCCACCTCGCCACAGTACCACCCTCTCTCTCCCCTGCGCGGCCGCGCCGTCCCTCTCTCCCTCACCCCCTATCCCTCATGCGTTACGCCGCCGCTCACTCGGGCAGCCGCTCCCCCGCTCCTCCGCGCGGCCGCGCCGCTCCCTCTCTCCCCCGTGCCTCTTCCTCGTGCAGCCGCACATCAGGTGCATCTTCTCCTGCTCCGGCCACCGTGCTTCTTCTCCGACCACCTCTCCGACATCCTGGGCCCACATGGCAGCGACTCGACATCGCCGGGACCGTGAGGACCGTCGGTCCGCACCGAGCTTCACGTCCGCCGGTCCGGTCTCTGAAATCAGGACCGACGCACTGGTCGGTCCGGTCCGGACCGGACCGCCGGTGGCCGGTCCAAACGACGGCTCGGACCGGGACCGGACCGGCCCGGACCGTGTCCACCCTGACCGGCGAGCGAGGAGAAGGCGGAAGAGGGCAGCGGGGCTGCGGGATGGTCGCGTGGAACAGTTCCGGCGCAGGGGTCTGGATGGGGGCAACGGCAGGGGCGGCACTGACGCGCCGAGGAACAATGCATGGGTGGCCGACTATACTGAGAAGCTGCGGCTTTGGGGGATGAAAAGCTATATATTTTTTAGGGATTAATAGATCTGAGGGATCTGCTAGCTAGGCTTTAATCCCTCAAAACAAAATTAACTTCTAGGGCATTTGCTAGAGATGCTTTTATAAGCCAAACTCTAAAAAGCAAAGTTCAGCCGAGAGAATCTGGAAATGCCCTATTCTGATCGAAATTCCAAGTGGGCCTCATTTCTTTTCACATGCACAAATTTATTTCTTGCAATAACAGGAACATAAATAGGACAGCAGGGGAATCCTCTTAAATCACATCCTGGAAGACGACCTTTGCTATGTGGCTATCAACTGTTTCAGGTGAGCAATGAGCCGAGTAGTAGAAGCTTTTCACCACGTGGAGAAATGTCTGCTTGGTGTCTCTGTTGATGCCATGGCAACCCTGATGAATTCTCCAAGATAGTTCTTGCATCTCCATGTCCACTTGCCAGTCCAAGTCCTCTGTATTCTCCATATTTTCCCCATTCTGTTTTTTTATCATTGAACAGTATTTGGTTATGGTTTGACAGATCACATACAACTCAAACGGACACACATGTATTCCGGACATACAAATGCATGTACATACGCACCTGAGCAAGAACTCTTGTGTCAAGCTTGCGGCAGATGGAAGAGGTGAGCTGTTCGAGCTGGGAATACTCCCAAAGGTTCAGCTTTGGCTCGGCTGAAACATGCCTTCCTGAGCATATCTCGACTGTTCGAACCAACAACACAGCTGTATCTCCTTCAATTGATCCATGGCTCTCCTTTGCAGTCCATGCCATGAGCCACTGCTTCCACTGCAGTTGCCAAAGAAAATAGAGGTTCGATGTTTCATATCTGGTAACAAAATTCAGCATCTTATAGACATCTATATCTAACTGGAGTGGTTTGATGAATTTTACAGCATCACGAAGACTGCTGGAAGAGTCATTGTCGAATGAAACAAGGTCGATAAGCTCTTCAAGATTCTTTGTTGAGTCCTTTGTCCCCCTGCAATGCATGCACACACATGTTATTTTGATCAGTCCGGCAGGTACGAACCTCTATTTTTTTGGCTTCTTGATGGAAATCAGGGGATATCCCCTTGCTAAGAAAACTTTAAATTGATCATCACTAAACTAGATTCCGTAGAGGGGAAATAATGAAGCTGCATTCATACCCAGTATGTCGCAAGCGAGAGGTCACTGCCTCGGCAAGCACCCACGTACGAGCCCATGCTAGATGCTCTGCTGCTCGGTCAGATTCAAAGATGTTTGCTGAAGCTAAGAAGTAAGGCATGAGCGCGCTCTTTGGCGTCCCACCATACCTCTGCAGATGGTTCCTGAAATACCACCTGCACATACTCTCGAGTAAGCTAGAATCTAGGCGTGATATGCTAGGAGCGCTAATTAATCGAACCTGAGGAGAGAGGCTGCAAAAATTTCCGTGACTTACTTTCTGAGGCCATTCCACTCAAGTCGGAAGAGTCTTTGATATTCTCTGAAATCTGCTTTTGCCAATTCAAGGTACAGGTCGTTGCTCACAAGATTCATTCTGAAAGTTAATTTTGCCAGAACCAAAGGGTGTGACAAATATATGGCTACCAGAAATTTCTATTGTTTCGAATGACGAAATTAAGAATTGGTCTAGTTTCACATGCTAGCTCACATAGGATTAATTGTTATTACCTGTAGAGGACGTTGGCAATCCAAACGTCCGTGCTGCCTCCATACTGATCCAGATACATCCTTGTTTCGATTCGTGGCAAACTTGCTTTCCAGGGGAAGTTCAGTGTGTACTCGACCTGTTTTTTGGGAAGTACAAGGCACCAAAAAGATCATCATGCAAAAATCCAGCAAAACATATCTCTGGATTGACGCATATATTATTGACTTGAATAGGTTGCCACATAATACCTCGCCCGGCAGGTCCTTGGTGATGACCCACTTGTCATGCAATTTGTTCGAGGCTTGTCTTTCTTGGAGGAATGCACGGCAATAGCGCCCGGCTCGTGACAGGACATCATCGTCACCTGGGAACATGAACTGAGAAGCACGGTAAGTGTTGTACATTGGGGTGACAGATGCGTTGTTGGTCTCCAATGGGAAGCAGAAGAACTTGCCATTCTTCCTGTCCTCAAAGTGCTTGAATACGCCTGAATTTTTAGATGCACGTTAGTCAAAATCTATCCAGCACAAGATACTAGTCATGCATGCAAAAGCGCTACTACTCCAGTATCTACATTAGGATGTACGGCAATAGTATGTACTCCTCCGTTCGGAAATACTTGTTGAAGAAATGAATGTATCTGAAAGTATTTTAGTTCTAGATACATCTATTTTTATCTATTTCTCCGATAATTATTTTCGCATTGAAGGAGTATTATTTACATGGAGTGACATCGTAGCCATGCTGACGGAGGAGACGGAAACCCATGGCGGTGTCATCAATATCCGGGGTAGGGCAGTGCCTGTTATGAGCCAGTCCCTTTTGAGTCCAACGCCTGTTCAAAGTGTATATATGTAGCTCCTCTCAAACAGGTGTTACACAAACGCTCATCAAAGTATAGTAGATTGATAGTCTTTATGAAAACAAAAGTTTTCTATTAAGAATACAATGAATATTTAGATTTGTTTCGTGAAAATCGTACAACTAGATTACTAATAATATATTCATAATATAAATTCTAAAATATTGTGCTACATATAGGCATGAGTAATAAGCTGATAATAGTAATGAATATGACAATGTTTAATTCTTACACTTAACATCGGGGCAATGCGTTTCAAAATGCATTCCCTTTGTTCAAAATATAAATTCATTTATGCTTTAGCAATCCACGTCATGCTACTTTGACTACTATTTCCTTATGAATATGTTTGTAAACAAGATTTATATATGAAATATATTTATAATGCAATATGATGATACTCTAATGGTTTGAATAAACTAAATTATTTTTTATGTGCCGGAGTGGTTGTTAAGTCGAGGCTCTTGAGTAAATGTATTTTAGGTATTCCAAATTAAATTTGTGTTGCCTGTAAATAAAATCTAGCCACTGCTCAATTTCACTTGTGAAATGGCTAGATATCCCTAGACGCATCAGCCGATCAACCACCCATAACTGCTCAAAAATATCCAAGGAGTGCATACAAGGCACTGAAAAGGGAAATTTCATTGGTCAATAAGGGAGTACTTATTAACAATTGCAAGAGACTCTTACATCCTACCTAAATGTGCATTTGTGTTGGTTCTACAAGAATTAGTGATTTTAATTACCTCCCCCATCGAACTTTTTTACGAGCCTGTCTAGGAACGCAAGGCATTCTTTGTCGCCGGTGTAACTGAGGGCAGCAGCTGTTGCAGCAGGCGAGGAATGGAATGAGCCGTCCAGACACCGCAACTTGAGTAGCTTTTCCCAGTCCAATTGCAAGTCTACCATTCCTTCCACACTGTAAAGTAGGGTCGTTGGTATGTTATGTAGCACATCCAGAGGTATCCTGCAATTTGAGTCAGATAGGTTATTAGTTATTACCATGGGGACCATAAAATACAGGCCATCCAGAAAATAATGGCAGGGAAGTGGCTGCATGCATCTCCTAGAGGTAGAGACCGGGGGTCATCCACTGGTGGAAAAAGGGCCTTTGGTCGCGGTTCGCAACTGCCATTAGTCGCGGTTGCGCAACCGCGACCAAACGGGCGCGACTAAAGGCCCCACCCTTTAGTCGCGGTTGCTTAAGAACCGCGACTAAAGGCCCGTCCACGTGGGCGCCAGGCGGCCGTCGGGGCGGAGGACCTTTAGTCGCGGTTCTTCTGGCCAACCGCGACTAAAGGCCGCCGCAGGTTTAGGGTTTTAGCCCCCCCTAAACCTGTTTTCTGTTTAATTTGTATTGTTTTATTTCTTTTGTGCTTTATTTTAATTTTGAAGGAGTTTCACATATTCTACGGTACTACATACATGCATATGAATGTACAATTTCAAACAAATTTGAAATTAGAACCAAAAAGAATTCAAGAGGAATATACAATATATATTCAATATCATCGGATGATCATATACAATTTTGAACAAGTTTCCATACATAATTTAATGCATATAAAGTTCTACGTCCTCGTAATGGTGTTCTCCTTTAGGATGGAGGACTTCCCTCCTGAACCATCCAGCTAGTTCCTCTTGAAGTGGTCGGAAGCGAGCTTCTGGACTAAGCATCATCCGGAGGTTATTCCTCTGAGCATTGGTATCACTCGGAACCCGCTCAGAGGTGTATCTCCGGATCATCTCACAGACATAGTATGCACATAGATTGGTCCCCGCTGGCTGAATATCCTCACCATTCTTAGCCTTTGCCCTTTTGAATTCTAGCTCTTTTTTGAATTCACCGACCTTTGTATCTACGAACCGTCTCCAAACCCTACGAGGCAAAGAAAATTAAATGAACAAGAGAGTTATTAGTTACTTGATATTAGGAAATGAACGAAATAGGCCGATCGATATAGAGCGCAAATGAATGAAAATAATTACTTCTGCAGCATTCTTCTCATGTCGACCCAAAGCTTTGGATCCTTATTCAGAGAGTCGTGGACGAGACATTCTGAGGTGTCAACTTTAATTACTAGCAGAATCCAGTGGAACCTGCGGACACGATACATGCACAGTACGTCATGCATAACTCATCGATTAGCCGGCCACATACCATGCATGGAGTAAACAAAAGAGAATGTGCTCAAGACAGAAACACTCACCCAAAATGGTAAGGAAATAGAATATCACTTTTGAGTTCCTGCTTTGTAAGAAACTGCCACAGGTCTGCCTCCATGTCGGCGGGGTGATGCTCCAACACATATCCATTAACGATGTGTGGGTCAATGAACCCAACATCATGGATGTTCCTTACTCTGCATTCCTTAATCTTCATTCTGCATGTATAATAGCGGACACAACAATATAGTTAGGACATATATATAGTGCAGGCAATATGAACGAGATGGGGTAGAAATAAATCACTTACAGAACGTAGCAACTGATGATAGATTTGTCGAGCTCGCGCAGATTGAAAAGCTGGAACAATTCACTCAGATGAATTTGTACATAGTAATGTTTGAAGTGATGCTCATATCTAACTTCCGCATAAATATATTCTTTGGTGTTTTTATTTTTTATGTAACCCTTGTACCATTTCAGCAGACCTTTCATTTGTGGAGGTAGATCCTCTTCCTGCGCAGGCTCGACGAGAGGCCCATTCTTCACATATGTAATTACTACCTCCTTCACTGGCGCCTCATCAAGGCCTAACAGTTCACGAAGAGTAATACCTAAGTTGGCCGCTTGTTCTCTAGCACTCGTTACAGTCAATCCATGTGCTGCCGCAGCTGCTATGATATCGGGGTCATCCGGACCGGCGGCTTTCACTATAAGCGGGGCAATCGATTGTTTACTTTGTTCCCCGAGCTGGGCAACTCGTTTCCCGCTTTTTTTACTTTCTAATTCCGTTTTCTCGGCCTCCTCCAAGGCTTTGTTCTCCTGGTTCTCCGCCCGCTCTTTCTTCTCCTTCAACATGAGTGCCTGCCTATGAAGTTCACGTGCATAGTCGTCAGGCAGATTCTTCGCGGCTTGGGACGGTGTGCTCAAAAATGACTTAGCCCACTTCTTTTGCTCATCAGAAAATACTGGCTTGGGCTTGGGCTCTCTTTTCTTCTTGCAGTCCGCCTTCCATTTCTCATGATCAGCAGCCGCGGCCGCGGCAGTTTCCTCGGCACTACGTTCCCAAGGCCTTGTGGGGAGAGGCTTCAATGATGGCTCCGGTACCTTTGTGGTCTTAGGTACATAAGGGTCCGGGTTAATAATCCAGGACTGCTTCTGCTTCTTTGCCGGAGGTGGATTGGGGGGCGGCGTCTGATCACCCGCCGGACGAGGACTGGGGGGCGGCGTCTGATCACCCGCCGGACGTTGTGGACTGGGGGGCGTCGGCTGACGTGACGGAGGTGTAGGTGAACCGCCACCACCGTAGGGGGGTGGACTTGTTGTCCTTGGCGCCTCGCCTGGAAACTTGATAAACTTCTTTTGCCATAGAATGAAATGGCGCTTGACATCTCCAAGTCTTTTCTCCCCTTCAGGTGTAGCAATGTCAATCTCCGTATATACGTTTTTTTGTTAATTATCAAATTTTACGGTTATTTGTTAAGTTATACGTTTTTTGTTAATTAAGTTATTTTACGGTTATACGTTTTTTGTTAAGTTATTTTACCGTTTTTGTTAAGTTATTTTACGGTTATACGGTTATCAAATTTTACGGTTATACGTTTTTTGTTAAGTTATTTTACCGTTTTTGTTAAACTAATTAACTAGTTAAAATTAAAAAGAACAAAAAAAAATTCTCTCTCCCTCTCCACGATCTCGCTAGCTCTCTGTACGTGGGCGAGAGGGGGCGGCGGGCGACAGCGGGCGGCGGCGTTGAGGGCGGGCGAGAGGCGGCGCGGTGGGCGAGGGAGGCCGGCCGGCGTGGGCGAGAGGGGGCGGCGGGCGACGGACGTGGGCGAGAGGGGGCGGCGGGCAACGGCGGGCGGCGTACGAGGGCGAGAGGGGCGGCGGGCGCCGTACGTGGGAGAGAGGGGGCGGCGGGCGATGGCGGGCGGCGTCGAGGGCAAGGGCGACGGCGGGCGGCGTCGAGGGCGAGGGCGACGGCGGCAGGCCTTCGGCGCGGCAGAGAAGACGAGAAATGCCCGCGACGGGTCGGGCCCTTGTATTTATAGCCCCCCCCTTTAGTAGCGGTTGGGGAGGCGACCCGCGACTAAAGGGCAACCTTTAGTCGCGGTTGGGGAGGCGATCCGCGACTAAAGGGTAACCTTTAGTCGCGGTTGGGGAGGCGACCCGCGACTAAAGGGCTTTTTTGGCGGGTTTTTCGTTCTCGCGCGCAACGACCTTTAGTCGCGGTTGGGCAGGCCAACCGCGACTAAAGGTATTTTTAAAATACTTTTTCTTTTTCAAAATCTTAAAAATACAAATAATATATCAAAAAATTCAGAAAAATAAAACTAATTCAATTCAATATGTTAAAAACACAAATATTACATCAAAAAATTCAGAAAAATAAAACTAATTCAATTCAAAATTCTAAAAATACAAATAATATATCAAAAAATTAAGAAAAATAAAACTAATTCAATTCAAAATCTTAAAAATACAAATAATATATCAAAAAATTCAGAAAAATAAAACTAATTCAATTCAATATGTTAAAAACACAAATATTATATCAAAAAATTCAGAAAAATAAAACTAATTCAATTCAAAATTCTAAAAATACAAATAATATATCAAAAAATTAAGAAAAATAAAACTAATTCAATTCAAAATGTTAAAAATACAAATAATATATCAAAAAATTCAGAAAAATAAAACTAATTCAATTCAAAATTTTATATGCCTAGGCAGGAGTACGACAGCGCGCGACGACAGCAGCGACGACGACGGCGGCAACTTAGAAGGCGACGACTACCAGTACAACGGCGGCGGCTATAAAGACTACGAGTATGCATATTATACGCCTAGGATGGAGTATGACTAAATCACTCCAAATTTCATGTATCATCAGTGGTATCTCGAATCATTCGAAAATGGACACCAAACACATCACGGGTAATATAATTCACATGATCCATTCAACAAAGTTTGGTACAATAAATTATTACACATCATTTCTTCCCTTGTGTCCCTGCTTGCTTACGATTGTGCCGTATCCATGGAGTATCCTCATCATTTAACTTAATGCTTGGGTCGGTGTTCACTTTGAAGGGCGGAATTTCAGCAAACATATTATAATCTTCTGACATGTCTGTCTTGTCCTCCACTCCCACGATGTTTCTTTTCCCTGAAAGAACAATGTGGCGCTTTGGATCATCGCATGATGTACTGATCGTTTTCTTATCTTTCCGTTTCCTCGGTTTGCTACTCATGTCCTTCACATAGAAAACCTGAGCGACATCTTTCGCTAGGACGAATGGTTCGTCAAGGTAACCAAGATTGTTGAAATCCACCATTGTCATTCCGTATTGCTGGTCCACCTTTACCCCACCTCCTGTTAGCTTGAACCATTTGCACCGGAACAAAGGGACCTTAAAGGAGGGTCCATAGTCAAGTTCCCATATCTCCTCTATGTAACCATAATATGTGACCTTTTGCCCATTCTCGGTTGCTGCATCAAAGCGGACACCACTGTTTTGGTTGGTGCTCTTTTTATCTTGGGCGATCGTGTAAAATGTATTCCCATTTATCTCGTACCCTTGGAAAGTCGTTATAGTCGAAGATGGTGTCTTGGCCAACATGTACAGCTGATCTACAACATCATTGTCATTCATTAAATGTTTTCTCAACCAACTGCCGAAAGTCTCCATGTGGGCCTTCCTAATCCAGGATTCAGGCTTCCCGGGTTGTCCGAGCGTAAAATATTCTTGTGTTTCTCAAAGTACGGAGCCACCAAGCTGGAATTGGTCAGTACAGTGTGGTGTGCTTTAGTCAGAGAATGGCCGTCCATACATGTCGTTGATTTCCTTCCGATCGTGCCTTTTCCACTTAGTCTCCCCTCGTGCCGCGATCGAGGAAGACCAATCGGCTTAAGGTCAGGAACAAAGTCAACACAAAACTCAATTACCTCCTCATTTCCATAGCCCTTGGCGATGCTTCCTTCTGGCCTAGAACGGTTACGAACATATTTCTTTAATACTCCCATGAACCTCTCGAAGGGGAACATATTGTGTAGAAATACAGGACCGAGAATGAAAATCTCTTCGACTAGGTGAACCAAGAGGTGCGTCATAATATTGAAGAAGGATGGCGGGAACACCAACTCGAAACTGACAAGACATTGGATCACATCGTTCTGTAACCGTGGTAGATCTTCTGGATTGATTACCTTCTGAGAGATTGCATTGAGGAATGCACATAGCTTCACAATGGCTACTCGAACATTTTCCGGCAGGAGCCCCCTCAAAGCAATCGGAAGCAATTGCGTCATAATCACGTGGCAGTCGTGAGACTTCAGGTTTTGGAACTTTTTCTCCGCCATGTTTATTATTCCCTTTATATTGGACGAGAATCCAGACGGGACCTTCATACTGCTCAGGCATTCAAAAAAGATGACCTTCTCTTCTTTGGTCAGAGCGTAGCTGGCACGACCTTGAAACCATTCCGGATGCCGGTCATCAGGGTCTTTCAAACGTTGCTGGTCCTGCCGTGCTTCCTTTGTATCATTTGTCTTCCCATACACGCCCAAGAAGCTTAGGAGGTTCACGCAAATATTCTTCGTAACGTGCATCACGTCGATTGCAGAGCGGACTTCTAGGACTTTCCAATATTCTAGCTCCCAGAATATAGATTTCTTCTTCCACATGGCTGCGTGCCCGTCAGCTCCCTTCGGAACTGATTGTCCGCCAGGACCCTTTCCAAAGATGACTTTCAAATCCTTGACCATATCAAATACCTCAGCACCAGTGCGTTCCGCAGGCTTCGGCCGGTGATCTGCCTTGCCGTTGTAATGCTTGCCTTTCTTTCTTACTGGATGAATTTTCGGAAGAAATCGACGATGCCCAAGGTACACGTTCTTCTTACAATTTGGCAAATGTACACTTTCAGTCTCATGTAAGCAGTGCGTGCATGCATTGTATCCCTTATTTGACAGTCCCGAAAGGTTACTAAGAGCAGGCCAATCGTTGATGGTTACGAAAAGCAACGCTCGTAGGTTAAATTCCTCTTTTTTGTGCTCATCCCACACACGGACACCAGGTCTGCCCCACAGCTGTAAAAGTTCATCAACTAATGGCCTTAGGTACACATCGATGTCGTTGCCGGGTTGCTTCGGACCTTGGATGAGCACTGGCATCATAATGAACTTCCGCTTCATGCACAACCAAGGAGGAAGGTTGTAGATGCATAGAGTCACGGGCCAGGTGCTATGGCTGGAGCTCTGCTCGCCAAAAGGATTCATGCCATCTGTACTTAGACCAAATCTTATGTTCCTTGCGTCAGCTGCAAAATCTTTGAACTCTCTGTCGATCTTTCTCCATTGCGTTCCATCTGCGGTGTGTCTCAACTCCCCGTCCGACTTACGGTCCTCTTTGTGCCATCGCAACAACTTGGCATGCTCTTTGTTCCTGAACAGACGTTTCAACCGTGGTATTATAGGAGCATACCACATCACCTTGGCGGGAACCCTCTTCCTGGGTTTCTCGCCCTCAACATCGTCACCAGGGTCATCGCCTCTGATCTTATAACGCAATGCAGTGCATACCGGGCATTCATTCAAATTCTCGTATTCACCGCGGTAGAGGATGCAGTCGTTGATGCATGCATGTATCTTCAGAACCTCTAAACCTAGAGGGCAGACAACCTTCTTTGCTTCGTACGTACTGGCGGGCAACTCGTTATTCTTTGGAAACATATTCTTCAACATTTTCAGCAAGTTTTCAAATGCCGAGTCAGCTACACCTGCCTGTGCCTTCCATTTCAGCAAATCCAGTGTGCAGCCCAGCTTTTTCAGACCATCATCGCATCCAGGGTACAACGACTTTCTGTGATCCTCTAACATGCGATCCAAATTCTCCCTCTCCTTTTCAGTTTCGCAGCGTCTCCGTGCATCAGCAATGGTCCGACCAAGATCATCAACGGTCTCATCACGTGCCTCTTCTTCACCTTCACCTTCACCTTCCCCTTCACCTTCCCCTTCACCTTCCCCTTCACCTTCCCCTTCACCTTCAGCATCCTCCATGAAAGTATCACCGAAATGAGCAAGATAGCTTTCATCGATGAAATCATCCCCTTCTTCATCTTCTTCCATTATAACCCCTCTTTCTCCATGCTTGGTCCAACAATTATAGCTTGGCATGAAACCGTGCCGAAGCAGGTGCAGGTGAACTTCTCTTGAGGAAGAGTAACCCTTCTGATTCTTACAGTCAACACATGGACAGATAACAAAACCCTTCTGCTTGTTCGCATTAGCCACTACGAGGAAATCTTTCAAACCCGTAGTGAACTCGCGGGAGAGTCGGTTACCGTACATCCATTGCCGATTCATCTGCATTATTATAATATAAAATATATAATTAACCATCATGCATTTGTTAAAGTAACTAGCTATAAACAATAGAAATTAAACAATGAACAACACACATGCATATTTTATCAATGACACACATGCATGAAAGGTTCAAGTTGCTAACCGCGATCGAGGAGGAACCTCAAGTGTGGCTCCAACACTTCATATCATGTTTGTTTCACGCTGTTGGGCATTTCATCAAACACCTTGTGTGCATAAGAGGAACCAAAAGCAAACCTACACCCCCTTGTGAAGAGAAGTGGCACCAAATGGCTAAGTGAGTGCGCTGAACTGGTATATATAGGGGAGGAGCTTTAGTCGCGGTTGGCCAGGCCAACCGCGACTAAAGGCCGCCTTTAGTCGCGGTTGGCCTGGCCAACCGCGACTAAAGCCCCTCACGTGCACCAGCTGGCCACCGAGCGCCCTGGCCCAAGCCTTTGGCCGCGGTTCGTCTGCCGAACCGCGACTAAAGACTTCATTAGTCGCGGTTCCTACAGTTTCGCGACTAATGGGGCTGGACGGAAGCCTCTTTTTCTACCAGTGATCCTCCTTTAAAAAAAATACTAGCAGGAAATCAAAGCTTCTATGGGGAAATTTGACAGATGAAAAAGAAAAGAGAGATTAGTTTTGGCAGATTGATATTTGTTCAGCTTAGCTTCCATATCTAAATATACCCAAATAACGATCTATGTGGTATGCATTATAATTCGTACGGCCTTGTAAAGGAAACTCCATGCATTGCTAACAAATTGGAATACAACACCCGAAAAATTATATGGAACTAGATGATTGCTCGTGTGTTGCAACGAGGTATAAATATTGTACTACTTTGCCCATTATGTACCTGTCCATATTAACGTGATTGTGTAAATAAGTGTTTACCATACAATAAAATAATGCCCATGATTTGTTTTAGAAAATAATGCCCTTGATTTACCTACCCAAATAAATTCTAGGGTTATTTTGATAAGTATTTATTCACTTAGCAAAGAAAACAAATGTTTTTAGTTGGTAAGTCAATAAAAGGTGTCGCATATAAGGCAATTTTCAGTAAAAAAAATGGTAGAAACGTACCAAATATGAGGGAAAAAAATCAAAACAAAGAGAAGAATAGGCGAACGTACTAAAGGAGACGGCTTGTGGGTGTGTGGTAGGGTTAGAGTTGAGGAAGATGCTGCCGAGGCCGTTGCGGTGGTGTCGCATCGGAATAAGTTTCTCCGGGCTCCGTCCGTGGTTAGGCGAGGCTTTTGCCTTCGTCTAGGAGCCAGCGGTGTTGGGGATCCCCGGATCTCGTCGAGGTCGCGGGCTATGGTGGTTGGAGGTACATCGGCACTGGCCGTTTGGATCCTCAGATGGGCGATGGAGGCAGGGAGACGAAGACCTTTCTTCTTCCTTGTTGGTATGATTTGCTGCTGTTGTTCTTCTCCTTCCTTTGCGCTGATGCTGGAGGGAGATCCTGCTTTGTCCGGGTGGATGGCCCGGCCGCGGTGCTGGACCGGTCGGATGACTCGAGTTCTCTTCTTTCCGGAAGGGACACTTTTCGCGGTACTCAAAGCCAAAGATGGCGACGGCTGTTGCAGGTGTGTTGGATTGATATTCATGCCCTCACAGTGTTGGTGTCAAGAAAGGAGGAAGCAGCATGGCGGCAATTGTACCATGGTCGAAGATGATGACCTGTTTGCGACTGGTTGCAGATCCTTCTACTGCAAGGGTCTTCTCTCAAGATTTAGGGATGATGACACGGGGCTCCGGAGATCTTCTTGTGTTATGGTTGTCTTAGGATACTCTAGGTGTTCATGGTCCTTTGTGTTTGCGTTTCAGTGTGCTTGTAAGGGTCAACTACTCCCTCCGTTTGAAATTACTTGTCGCAGAAATGAATGTATCTATACATATTTTAGTTTTAGATACATCCATATTCGAGACAAATAATTCCGAACGGAGGGAGTACTTTATACTGATTCGTGATTTGAATGAAAATTTCTCAAAAAAAAAAGGTTGGATAAGCAATGGGGTGGACGCACAACTTTATGTTCTTTTTAAGTCGGAGAGATAACACGGTAGGTGGCCCAGGCGCGGGAGACGTACGAACGGGGTGGGGTACGGTAAAGCGTGATGTGTGCAGCCCAATTCTATCGGCCCATTATGTAATTACTAGGATTATTGCTATAATTAACTGATTCTCCACGACATATTGATTTTCATGGGTAATTTGTTTACCTACAGAAAACAAAAGTGTTTTCAATCTTTACAAAGACACGATGTGTTTCCTGTCTATGGGGAATGCCGAGAGATTTCTCTCTTTTTCCGCCGGAGGAATATCTTTTGCGGCTGAGATTATCCTCAAATCCTGGACTATATTGTCCTTACGAAAAATACCCAGAGATAAATTGTCCACAATACCCAAACAATGGACGGTTAAGATGACTTAATATAATACGGGGAGGTAATTTGTCATCAAGTGAATAAATCTAGTCAGATGATGCTTAATTATGCATAGACCATACTCGTTTTTGTTTGGTTCAGCGTCTTGGATGGGGTTGTGTGGCGGTGGCGACGTCCCTCGGTAGGAATAATGTCTCCTACATCCTATCCCCGCCCCGATGGTGTGAATAGCATTGACGGAGGATGTGCGGAGGTGTGTCTCCGTTGGATCTCTTAGGATTCGATCGGTGCTGGTCTTCGGTGGATCTATTAATTTGGATCCAGCTTTTGTTTGTCTTCATTCGTGTGGTTATAGGTTTGATTTGTCTGATCTAAAACTCTCCTCATCGGCGATGGTTGCTGCTCTGGTGCACTAGTACTTTGCGGCCATAGCACGATAATTTCTCGATTGTCTACTAGAATAAGTTTTGCCCAGCTCCACTGAGGGAGGGGCGAGGACGGGCGTGCGCCTTAGGCTCGCTCCACTGCTCGTAGTCGTCGCTAGGTGGTCCATTGACCTGGTTCTAATTTTTATTATCTCTAGTGTTCTCTGTAGTATCATGATTGATGAATAGATTGGAAATTTCTCTCGCAAAAAAAATTATGCATAGACCATTCACCGTAAAAGACCTCGAGTCAGATGATGCTTAATTATGCATAGACCATTCAATTCAATGTATAAATCCAGGTTTATATAGATATGCATACTTAGAGAGCTTTAGATTTCTCTTGGCATGTATCTCTTCTAGAGCAGGGTGATTATAAGGGATGTCCAGATCCAGGTCCTTGGCCTTCTCTAGGATAGCTGGGAACTTAATCTCAAAGCCACATGGCATCCAGTCCTGTTCTTGTTCTACCAACCTGCTCATGTTTTCTTGGATAAATAACACACCTACAACATAAATGGTTCTTTCTACATTAGACACTTGAAGAAACCCTGTAGTTAAGCATACAAAGTTTGATCAAAACAAACAACCCAGCGATTGATTTACCTTTGTCACACAAGTCATCGTTGTCAATGTTCCAAGACTTCACTGCCACTACACATGCCAGGGTGCTGATCATCCGATCTTGGACCATAAAGAAAGCAGGGTCACCCCACGAGCCATCTGGTAGTTGATTTTGTAAAATCCAGTTGATGCATGAGGGGAATTGCGGTTTCTCATCTCCGTCAAGGTTCTTGACAAGGGCGACCAATGCCGTGTCGTAGGCTGAAACATTGGTTGACGTCTCATCATCACCCAATGACCCCAGTGCCGTCCTTATGGCATTGATCATCTGTTTCATCTTGCTTGGTTCATCCTTCAGGAAGATCGATATTGGGTTTTGATCAGGGTTCAATATAGTATATGTACATTTGTGATCAGCTTGTGCGCAGCAGTGATTATTCCACTCAAAGTTAGTTAATTAATATGTATAGGCTCACCGTGTGTTGTCTGTATTCATCAACTTCCCATTCACGCGCTTTTGCCTCCGGATAAGATGGGTATTTCCTACTTAGCGCGAGCCCTAGACATCAGGCATGTCATCCAAGTCATATGAAATTGATATGCACTTTTAAATTATTGGCTCGAGCACATTATCGCTATTAGATGGAGTATGAAAAATTATCAGGCCGGCAAACCTCTAGATCAGCAACATGCCAAACCTTAGGTGGATAGGAGACACGATTCATAGAAGGAATTTATTCATTTTGGGAGGCAACAAAAGCTTCAATCCAAACATTTACTTTTCTCGAACATGAGCCAAAAACACTAACTAAGTACAGTTGTTACGGCAGCGCTCAAGTTAGGCATGCATTGACGTCAGGAGATTGATAGATCATGGTTACCAGATCGACGACGCTGAGAGTGTAGGTGCATGGAAAGCCGTCGCCATGGCTGGGCTGTCGGCCGGTCGAGTACTGGAGCATGCCAGCCTGCAGTGGTATAGGTCAGCATCCTCCGAACCTTTTGGATGTTAGCCCAGTAATGAGCTGATGCTGCTTACCGCCATCATTAAGTATTTATACAGAAAGACTCAAAACAAAGTCTTAAACAGTATTACGAAACTCAAAGAAAATAAATTTGCCATAATCGGCGAAGATAGGGGAAGATGACTAAACACCTATCATATTATTGAACCACCATCCAAACCGGTTGTACGTATCCCGTGCAAACATCTTCCATCGGTTGCATCCAATATTCTTATGCTCCCTGCGGTCCACATGGCCGAATGACGACCACGTACGGATCCAAGTAGACACCCTAAAATAACATGCCAAAAGAAGTAGCTTCTCGTCTTGACAGGACGAAGCATGAGTAGGCGGGAGTACAATTGACCAAAGGGATTTATACTAGCTAGGACGGAGTATGATACGACACCTGATTTACTAGTTACTCCTTATGTTTCTAAATGTAAGTCTTTTTAGGGATTCCAATATGAACTCATACTGGATTCATACGAAGCGAAATGAGTGAATCTACATTCTAAAATAGGTCTATATACATCAGCATGTAATTCATATTAATTTTTTTTAAAAAGACTTATATTTAAAAACGGAGGGAGTACATTCAAAACCACCGCCCCTGAGCTAGAGATGATACTGGTCCTCCACGAGCTTTGAGAATGTACACGGGCTAGGTACTGATGATAATGGAGAGTTTGGAAGCCCTAATAATCAGTGTTTCCTTAAGAGCAAATGCAATAAGATGATATAAGCCGATTATAATTTATAATGTTTAAATATTATACTTTTGCTGAATTGGAAAAGAGAGAATAGAATCAGGCTGTAGCTAGTTGTAGCACGGGCTTCAAGAATCATGTGTTAATAAATTATCCTGTCGTGTAGTTAACTACTATATGACTACTAGATTGATTACAGATGACATGATAACATCTTGTAGCCAATAGTTGCCTATATTATTAACCTTGGACTAAGAGACCTGCATGCACGTGTATTTTGCCTTTAGTGTGGCTAGAAACCCAGGATCTGTTTCTTTAATGCCATCCTAGCAGTTGAAACATCAGTTAACATGTTTAATATACAAGGCCATTTTGGACTTTTGATGTCAGTTACAGGCTCACCATCAGGTCTAATAGTTGCCAAACAGAATTGTTAGTCTTCACTGCTTCTATTGGCTCCACCTGCTTTTCATTCAGCTGTAGCCCAAACAAACATGGCCTATGCCATTTTCTATCTACGGAAGGCTTCTTCTCTGGGACATTAGTATAGCTAGATCTTTTTTTGCGGGGGAGTTTAGCTAGACCTTACTATCACTAATAAAAAAAGGGTCAAATATGCGACACATTAGTCCCGGTTTGTAACAGAACCGGCACTAATGTGTCCATTAGTGCTGGTTCCAACGGCTAGGCGGGAGGAGCTCTTTAGTACCGGTTCGTGGCGAACCTTTAGCATCGGTTCGTGCGACGAACCGGTACTAATGAGAGTGGTGACAGGATGTTGTCAGAATGGGGCCCCTCCAGCACCTTTAGTACCGGTTCGTGCCATGAACCGGTACTAAAGGTCGTCATATATAAACCCTTCATCCACCAGCACTCTGTTCTCCCCCCTTTCCCCTCTCCCTCTCCTTTGTTCTTCCCTTCTTCCTCTCGAGTTCATCACAAAATTTGCCCAAAATTTATCAAGATTTGCAGGCCCCCATCCATTCAAATGATCACAAAGGTTAGCAACTTTGTCCTTTCATCTTTCATTGCTAGATTAGCTCTTGCATTGGTTTATATAATGATTAATTGTGGGTTTTAGTAATTTGGGAGAAATTATATGTGGTAGTATTTGATTTATATGCAAATTGAGGTCAAAATAACACTTAGTTTGCATATGTAGGTGTGGTTTACTTAGTGCCTTCTAAATCTCCGTTGTAACCACCGTCGATCGCCCGCACCGTACCGTCGCCGGCACCACCTTGTGGTGAGCCTCTTGTTCATGAAATTTTATATAAAAAATTGATGTTTGTGTGATTTGGATATATAGTTACTCGTATAATTATCTTACCCGTACGTTGTTTGTTATACATAGTGCCATGGTTTTGATATCCGTCCTCGTCGGCCCTCGCCCTTGTTATGATTCAGATGTGGTATATTCTCTTTTAAAACTATTTGTTGCATTTCGTGTTTATGACAAATTATGCCCATCAAGCTGACATAGATATTTGTATGTAGGAGGTAGTTGAACTGGAAATTCCAACCGACCCTATTGTCGAGAGGTTAAATTTAGTTGAAAGAGAAAATGAGGATTTGAAAGAAAAATTGAAAAGAATTGAGGGGGAGAAGATGGAATTGGAGTTGCATGTTGCCGATGTCGTCGATGATCACAAGATTAAGATAGAGAAAATGTGCTTGAAGATTAGAAAGATTAGAAAATATGTCATTCATAGTGAGGCTTGGTATCATTATGCTGTTGGATCAATTGTTATCTTAGTTGCGATCTTGATCGCATTTGTTGTTGCATTTAAATTCTTTAGCTAGAGAGTTATTTTTTTGTTGCATTTAAGTGTTGTATGAACTTTATGTATTGTATTAATTTGGTGTTTTCGGTGCTGTGTATTGAAGATGAGCCGGCAATGGATGTACGATGACCGATGCTCTCCCGAGTTCATTAATGGTGTGCATACTTTTCTGCTTGCGGCTGAGGCAAACAAGCGGGCGGATGGTTTTATGCCTTGTCCATGTGTTGGCTGTAAGAATGGTCACAATTACTCTACATCAAGAACCATTCACGTCCACCTGTTTGAGTCCGGTTTCATGCCCCACTATAATGTTTGCACCAAACATGGAGAAAGAGGGGTTATGATGGAAGACAATGAAGAAGAAGAGGACGACGACAGCTATCCTGCCATGGGTTCCCTGAATACGACGATACAACAATGAGGGAAGAAGCTGAGCCGGTAATGCGGGAAGAAGCTGAGCCGGCAATGCGGGAAGAAGCTGAAGAAGAGGCATCAGATGAGCCCGTTGATGATCTAGGTCGGGCCATTGCCAATGCAAAGAGAAACTGCGCAAGTAATTTGGAGGAGAAGAAGTTGCAGCGCATGTTAGAGGATCACAAAAAATTGTTGTACCCGAATTGCGTAGGTGACAAGAAAAAGCTGGGCACCACACTGGAATTGCTACAATGGAAGGCAGAGAATGGTGTATCTGACAAGGGATTTGGAAAGTTGGTGGTAATGATAAAGAATATGCTTCCAAAGGACAACGAATTGCCCGAGAGTACGTACGAAGCAAAGAAGGCTGTCTGCCCTCTAGGGTTAGAGGTGCAGAAGATACATGCATGCCCTAATGATTGCATACTCTACCGTGGTGAGTATGAGGATTTGAACGCTTGCCCGATATGCGGTGCATTGCGCTATAAGATCAGCCGCGATGACCCTGGTGATGTCGAGGGCGAGCGCCCCAGGAAGAAGATTCCTGCCAAGGTGATGTGGTATGCTCCTATAATACCACGGTTGAAACGTTTGTTCTAAAACAAAGAGCATGCCTAGGTGATGCGATGGTACAGAGAAGACCGTAAGAAAAACGAAAAGTTAAAAGTACCCGCTGATGGGTCGCAGTGGAGAAAAATCGAAAGAAAGTACGGTAAGGAGTTTGCAGATGACGCAAGAAACGTATGGTTTGGTCTAAGCGCAGATGGCATTAATCCTTTTGGGGAGCAGAGCAGCAACCATAGCACCTGGCCTATGACTCTATGTTTGTATAACCTTCCTCCTTGGTTGTGCATGAAGCGGAAGTTCATTATGATGCCAGTGCTCATCCAAGGCCCTAAGCAACCTGGCAACGACATTGATGTGTACCTAAGGCCATTAGTTGAAGAACTCTTACAACTGTGGAATGGAACAGGTGTACGTGCATGGGATGAGCACATGGGGGAAGAATTTGACCTAAAGGTGTTGCTGTTCGTGACCATCAATGATTGGTCTGCTCTCAGTACCTTTCAGGACAGACAAACAAGAGATACCGCGCATGCACGCACTGTTTGGACGATACCGACAGTATATATTTGGCTAATTGTAAGAAGAATGTGTACCTGGGACATCGTCGATTTCTTTCGAGCAGGCATCCCGTAAGAAAGAAAGGCAAACATTTCAAAGGTGAGGCGGATCACCGGATGAAGCCTCGCCACCGTACTGGTGCTGATGTACATGATATGGTCAACGATTTGAAGGTGGTCTTTGGAAAGGGTCCTGGTGGACAACCTGTTCCAAATGACGCTGACGGACGCGCACCCATGTGGAAGAAGAAATCTATATTTTGGGACCTGCCCTATTGGAAAGACCTAGAGGTCCGCTCCGAAATCAACGTGATGCACGTGACGAAGAATCTTTGTGTGACCCTGCTTGGCTTCTTGGGCGTGTATGGGAAGACAAAAGATACACCTGATGCACGGGAGGACCAGCAACGTATGCACGGAAAAGACGGCATACATCAGGGTCATGCAAGCTACGCTCTTACCAAAGAAGAGAAGGAAATCTTCTTTGAATGCCTGCTCAGTATTAAGGTACCGTCTGGCTTCTCGTTGAATATAAAGGGAATAATAAACATGGCAGAGAAAAAGTTCCAGAACCTAAAGTCTCATGACTGCCACGTGATTATGACGCAACTGCTTCCTGTTGCATTGAGGGGGCTTCTACCGGAAAACGTTCGATTAGCCATTGTGAAGCTATGTGCATTCCTCAATGCAATCTCTCAGAAGGTAATCGATCCAGAAATCATACCAAGGTTAGAGAATGATTTGGTGCAATGTCTTGTCAGTTTTGAGTTGGTGTTCTCACCATCCTTCTTGAACATCATGACGCACGTCCTAGTTCACCTATGCAAAGAGATTAATGTTTTGGGTCCTGTATTTCTACACAATATGTTCCCCTTTGAGAGGTTCATGGGAGTCTTAAAGAAATATGTTCATAACCGTGCTAGGCCAGAAGGAAGCATCTCCAAGGGCCATGAAAATGAGGAGGCCATTGAGTTTTGTATTGACTTTATTTCTGACCTTAAGCCGATTGGTGTTCCTAAATCGCGGCATAAGGGCAGACTGGATGGAAAAGGCACGCTAGGAGAGGAACAAATAATATGTATGGACGGATATTCTTTCACTGAATCACACTACAAAGTTCTACAAAATTCTGCCTTGGTGGCTCCGTATATGGATGAACACAAGAATTTGCTACGCTCCAAACACCCGGAGCGGTCTGATGACTGGATTACACGTGAACAAACCAGGAGTTTCGCCAGCTGGTTGCAGAGACGTACCATGCATGAGGCCTCTATTGAAGATGACATGTACTTGCTGTCCCACTTACCATCTTCGAATATAATGACTTTCAAAGGGTACGAGATAAATGGTAATACATTTTACACGATCGCCCAAGATAAGAAGAGCACCAACCAAAACAGTGGTGTCCGCTTTGATGCAGAAACCAAGACGGGAAAGGAAACATATTATGATTATATACAAGACATATGGGAACTTGACTATCGACGTGGTTTGAAGGTCCCTTTGTTTCGGTGCAAATGAGTCAATACGACACGAGGCGGGGTAACGGAAGACCCGCAGTACGGAATGACAATAGTGGATCTCAACAATCTTGCGTATGCAGACGAACCATTCGTCCTAGCCAATGATGTGGCACATGTTTTCTATGTGAAGGACATGTCTACCAAGCCGAGAAAAAGAAAAGATAAGGAAGCGAATGCATCGTACGATGAGCCAAAACAGCACATAATTCTTTCTGGGAAGAGAAACATCATGAGAGTGGATGACAAGACAGAAATGTCAGGAGATTATAAAAAGTTTGATGAAATTGCTCCATTCATAGTGAATATTGACCCGAGCATCCCGTTAAATGATGAAGATTTTCCATGGTTACAGCGCAAAGGGACACACGCGAAGAAAACGTTTCACACCCAAAGATCTGGGATGTGATCGGCTTCACTATCATCACTTTCTTGTGTGCTTCACACTCAGGAGGGAATCTCTGTAATAGTTAGGGTGGTTATTGTTGGGGAACGTAGCAGAATTTTAAAATTTTCTACGCATCACCAAGATCAATCTATGGAGTCATCTAGCAACGAGGGAGAGAGGAGTGCATCTACATACCCTTGTAGATAACATGCGGAAGCGTTTAAGAGAATGGGGTTGATGGAGTCGTACTCGACGTGATCCAAATCACCGATGACCTAGTGCCGAATGGACGGCACCTCCGGGTTCAACACACGTACGGTTGGGAAGACGTATCCTCCTTCTTGATCCAGCAAGGGGGAAGGAGAGGTTGATGAAGATCCAGCAGCACGACGGCGTGATGGTGAATGCAGCAGGATCCCGGCAGGGCATCACCAAGCGCAAGCGGGGAGGAGAGGTGTTACGGAGGGAGAGGGATGCGCCTAGAGGAAGGGGTGCGGCTGCCCTCCCTCCCCCCTCTTTATATAGGGGCCTTGGGGGGCGCCGGCCCTAGGAGATGGATCTCCAAGGGGGCGGCGGCCAAGGGGAGGCTTCCCCCCCAAGCCAAGTGGGGGCGCCCCCACCCCTAGGGTTTCCCAACCCTAGGCGCAGGAGAGGCGCAAGGGGGGCACACCAGCCCACTAGGGGCTGGTTTCCCTCCCAATTCAGCCCATGGGGCCCTCCGGGATAGATGGCCCCACCCGGCGGACCCCCGAGACCCTTCCGGTGGTCCCGGTACAATACCGACGACCCCCGAAACCTTCCCGATGGCCGAAACTGGACTTCCTATATATAAATCTTTACCTCCGGACCATTCCAGAACTCCTCGTGACGTCCGGGATCTCATCCGGGACTCCGAACAACTTTCGGGTTACTGCATACTAATATCTCTACAACCCTAGCGTCACCGAACCTTAAGTGTGTAGACCCTACGGGTTCAGGAGACATGCAGACATGACCGAGACGCCTCTCCGGTTAATAACCAACAGCGGGATCTGGATACCCATGTTGGCTCCCACATGCTCCATGATGATCTCATCGGATGAACCACGATGTCGAGGATTCAATCAATCCGTATACAATTCCCTTTGTCAATCAGTACGTTACTTGCCCGAGACTCGATCATCGGTATCCCAATACCTCGTTCAATCTCGTTACCGGCAAGTCACTTTACTCGTGCCGTAATGCATGATCCCGTGATCAACCACTTGGTCACATTGAGCTCATTATGATGATGCATTACCGAGTGGGCCCAGAGATACCTCTCCGTCATACGGAGTGACAAATCCCAGTCTTGATTCGTGCCAACCCAACAGACACTTTCGGAGATACCTGTAGTGTACCTTTATAGTCACCCAGTTACGTTGTGACGTTTGGCACACCCAAGGCACTCCTACGGTATCCGGGAGTTGCACAATCTCATGGTCTAAGGAAATGATACTTGACATTCGGAAAAGCTACAACAAACGAACTACACGATCTTTGAGCTATGCTTAGGATTGGGTCTTGTCCATCACATCATTCTCCTAATGATGTGATCCCGTTATCGATGACATCCAATGTCCATAGTCAGGAAACCATGAATATCTTTTGATCAACGAGCTAGTCAACTAGAGGCTCACTAGGGACGTGTTGTGGTCTATGTATTCACACATGTATTATGATTTCCGGATAACACAATTATAGCATGAACAATAGACAATTATCATGGACAAAGAAATATAACAATAACCATTTTATTATTGCCTCTAGGGCATATTTCCAATAGTCTCCCACTTGCACTAGAGTCAATAGTCTAGTTACATTGTGATGAATCGAACACCCATACAGTTCTGGTGTTGATCATGTTTTGCTCTAGGGAGAGGTTTAGTCAACGAATCTTCCACATTCAGGTCCGTATGTACTTTACAAATCTCTATGTCTCCATTTTGAACACTTTCACGAATGGAGTTGAAGCAACACTTGATATGCCTGGTCTTCCTGTGAAACCTGGGCTCCATGGCAAGGGCAATAGCTCCAGTGTTGTCACAGAAGAGAGTCATCGGGCCCGACGCATTGGGTATGACTCCTAGGTCGGTAATGAACTCCTTCACCCAGACTGCTTCTTGTGCTGCCTCCGAGGCTGCCATGTACTCCGCTTCACATGTAGATCCCGCCACAACGCTTTGCTTGCAACTGCACCAGCTTACTGCCCCACCATTCAAAATATACACGTATCCGGTTTGTGACTTAGAGTCATCCAGATCTGTGTCGAAGCTAGCATCGACGTAACCCTTTACGACGAGCTCTTCGTCACCTCCATAAACGAGAAACATATCCTTAGTCCTTTTCAGGTATTTCAGGATATTCTTGACCGCTGTCCAGTGTTCCATGCGGGATTACTTTGGTACCTTCCTACCAAACTTACGGCAAGGTTTACATCAGGTCTGGTACACAGCATAGCATACATGATAGACCCTATGGCCGAGGCATAGGGGACGACACTCATCTTTTCTCTATCTTCTGCCGTGGTCGGGCATTGAGCCGTGCTCAATCTCGTACCTTGCAATACAGGCAAGAACCCCTTCTTTGACTGATCCATTTTGAACTTCTTCAATATCTTGTCAAGGTAGGTACTTTGTGAAAGACCAATGAGGCGTCTCGATCTATCTCTATAGATCTTGATGCCTAATATATAAGCAGCTTCTCCAAGGTCCTTCATTGAAAAACACTTGTTCAAGTAGGCCTTTATGCTTTCCAAGAATTCTATATCATTTCCCATAAACAGTATGTCATCCACATACAATATGGGAAATGCTACAGAGCTCCCACTCACTTTCTTGTAAATGCAGGCTTCTCCATAAGTCTGCGTAAACCCAAACGCTTTGATCATCTCATCAAAACGAATGTTCCAACTCCAAGATGCTTGCACCAGCCCATAAATCGAGCATTGGAGCTTGCACACCTTGTTAGCATTCTTAGGATCGACAAAACCTTCTGGCTGCATCATATGCAATTCTTCCTTAAGGAAACCATTAAGGAATGCCGTTTTGACGTCCATTTGCCATATCTCATAGTCATAGAATGCGGAAATTGCTAACATGATTCGGACGGACTTCAGCTTCGCTACGGGTGAGAAAGTCTCATCGTAGTCAACCCCTTGAACTTGTCGATAACCCTTAGCGACAAGCCGAGCTTTATAGATGGTTACGTTACCATCCGCGTCTGTCTTCTTCTTAAAGATCCATTTATTTTCTATGGCTCGCCGATTATCGGGCAAGTCAGTCAAAGTCCATACTTCATTTTCATACATGGATCCTATCTCGGATTTCATGGCTTCCAGCCATTTGTCGGAATCCGGGCCCGCCATCGCTTCTTCATAGTTCGAAGGTTCACCGTTGTCTAACAACATGATTTCCAAGACAGGGTTGCCATACCACTCTGGTGCGGAACGTGTCCTTGTGGACCTACGAAGTTCAGTAGCAACTTGATCTGAAGTTTCATGATCATCATCATTAACTTCCTCTCTAGTCGGTGCAGGCACCTCAGGAACATTTTCTTGAGCTGCGCTACTTACCGGTTCAAGAGGTAATACTTCATCAAGTTCTACTTTCCTCCCACTTATTTCTTTCGAGAGAAACTCTTTCTCTAGAAAGGACCCATTCTTGGCAACAAAGATCTTGCCTTCGGATCTGAGGTAGAAGGTATACCCAATAGTTTCTTTAGGGTATCCTATGAAGACGCATTTTTCCGATTTGGGTTCGAGCTTTTCAGGTTGAAGTTTCTTGACATAAGCATCGCATCCCCAAACTTTTAGAAACGACAGCTTAGGTTTCTTCCCAAACCATAATTCATACGGTGTCGTCTCAACGGATTTCGACGGAGCCCTATTTAAAGTGAATGCGGCAGTCTCTAAAGCATAGCCCCAAAATGACAGCGGTAAATCGGTAAGAGACATCATAGATCGCACCATATCCAATAGAGTGCGATTACGACGTTCGGACACACCATTACGCTGAGGTGTTCCAGGCGGCGTGAGTTGTGAAACTATTCCACATTTTCTTAAGCGTGTGCCAAATTCGTGACTCAAGTATTCTCCCCCACGATCTGATCGCAAGAACTTGATTTTCCTGTCACGTTGATTCTCAACCTCACTCTGAAATTCCTTGAACTTTTCAAAGGTCTCAGACTTGTGTTTCATTAAGTAGACATACCCATATCTACTCAAGTCATCAGTGAGGGTGAGAACATAACGATAGCCACCGCGAGCCTCAACACTCATTGGACCGCACACATCAGTATATATGATTTCCAATAAGTTGGTTGCTCGCTCCATTGTTCCTGAGAACGGAGTCTTGGTCATTTTACCCATGAGGCATGGTTCGCACGTGTCAAATGATTCGTAATCAAGAGACTCCAAAAGCCCATCTGCATGGAGCTTCTTCATGCGTTTGACACCTATGTGACCAAGGCGGCAGTGCCACAAGTATGTGGGACTATCATTATCAACCTTACATCTTTTGGTATTCACACTATGAATATGTGTAGCATTACGCTCGAGATTCATTAAGAATAAACCATTCACCATCGGAGCATGACCATAAAACATATCTCTCATATAAATAGAACAACCATTATTCTCGGATTTAAATGAGTAGCCATCTCGAATTAAACGAGATCCTGATACAATGTTCATGCTCAAAGCTGGCACTAAATAACAATTATTGAGGTTTAAAACTAATCCCGTAGGTAAATGTAGAGGTAGCGTGCCGACGGCGATCACATCGACCTTGGAACCATTCCCGACGCGCATCGTCACCTCGTCCTTCGCCAGTCTCCGCTTATTCCGCAGCTCCTGCTTTGAGTTACAAATGTGAGCAACCGCACCGGTATCAAATACCCAGGAGCTACTACGAGTACTGGTAAGGTACACATCAATTACATGTATATCACATATACCTTTGGTGTTGCCGGCCTTCTTGTCCGCTAAGTATTTGGGGCAGTTCCGCTTCCAGTGACCACTTCCCTTGCAATAAAAACACTCAGTCTCGGGCTTGGGTCCATTCTTTGGCTTCTTCCCGGCAGCTTGCTTACCGGGCGCGGCAACTCCCTTGCCGTCCTTCTTGAAGTTCTTCTTACCCTTGCCTTTCTTGAACTTAGTGGTTTTATTCACCATCAACACTTGATGTTCCTTTTTGATTTCCACCTCTGCTGATTTCAGCATTGAATATACCTCAGGAATGGTCTTTTCCATCCCCTGCATATTGAAGTTCATCACAAAGCTCTTGTAGCTCGGTGGAAGCGACTGAAGGATTCTGTCAATGACCGCGTCATCCGGGAGATTAACTCCCAGCTGAGTCAAGCGGTTATGCAACCCAGACATTTTGAGTATGTGCTCACTGACAGAACTATTTTCCTCCATCTTACAACTGAAGAACTTGTCGGAGACTTCATATCTCTCGACCCGGGCATGAGCTTGGAAAACCATTTTCAGCTCTTCGAACATCTCATATGCTCCGTGTCTCTCAAAACGCTTTTGGAGCCCCGGTTCTAAGCTGTAAAGCATGCCGCACTGAACGAGGGAGTAATCATCAGCACGTGACTGCCAAGCGTTCATAACGTCTTGGTTCTCTGGGACAGGTGCGTTACCTAGCGGTGCTTCTAGGACATAATCTTTCTTGGCAGCTATGAGGATGATCCTCAGGTTCCGGACCCAGTCCGTATAGTTGCTGCCATCATCTTTCAGCTTGGTTTTCTCTAGGAACGCGTTGAAGTTGAGGACAACGTGGGCCATTTGATCTACAAGACATATTGTAAAGATTTTAGACTAAGTTCATGATAATTAAGTTCATCTAATCAAATTACTCAATGAACTCCCACTCAGATAGACATCCCTCCAGTCATCTAAGTGAAACATGATCCGAGTTAACTAGGCCGTGTCCGATCATCATGTGAGACGGACTAGCCAACATCGGTGAACATCTACATGTTGATCGTATCTTCTATACGACTCATGCTCGACCTTTCGGTCTTCCGTGTTCCGAGGCCATGTCTGTACATGCTAGGCTCGTCAAGTCAACCTAAGTGTATGTGTAAATCTGGCTTACACCCGTTGTATTCGAACGTTAGAATCTATCACACCCGATCATCACGTGGTGCTTCGAAACAACGAACCTTCACAACGGTGCATAGTTAGGGGGAACACTTTTTTGAAATTATTACGAGGGATCATCTTATTTAAGCTACCGTCGTTCTAAGCAAATAAGATGTAAAACATGATAAACATCACATGCAATCAAATAGTGACATGATATGGCCAATATCATTTGCTCCTTTTGATCTCCATCTTCGGGGCTCCATGATCATCGTTGTCACCGGCATGACACCATGATCTCCATCATCGTGTCTTCTTGAAGTTGTCTTGTCATCTATTACTTCTACTACTATGGCTAACAGTTTAGCAATAAAGTAAAGGAATTACATGACGTTATATGTTGACACGCAGGTCACAAATAAATTAAGACAACTCCTATGGCTCCTGCCGGTTGTCATACTCATCGACATGCAAGTCGTGATTCCTATTACAAGAACATGATCATCTCATACATCACATATATCATTCATCACATCCTTTGGCCATATCACATCACAAAACACTTGCTGCAAAAACAAGTTAGACGTCCTCTAATTGTTGTTGCAAGTTTTTACGTGGCTGCTATAGGATTCTAGCAAGAACGTTTCTTACCTACGCCAAAACCACAACGTGAATTGCCAATTTCTATTTACCCTTCATAAGGACCCTGTTCATGGAATCCGATCCGACTAAATTTGGAGAGACAAACACCCGCCAGCCACCTATGCAACTAGTGCATGTCAGTCGGTGGAACCAGTCTCACGTAAGTGTACGTGTAAGGTCAGTCCGGGCCACTTCATCCCATAATACCGCCGAATCAAGATAAGACTAGTAACGGCAAGATAATTGACAATATCGACGCCCACAACTACTTAGTGTTCTACTCGTGCATAGAAACTACGCATAGACCTATCTCATGATTCCACTGTTGGGGAACGTAGCAGAATCTTAAAATTTTCTACGCATAACCAAGATCAATCTATGGAGTCATCTAGCAACGAGGGAGAGAGGAGTGCATCTACATACCTTTGTAGATCACGTGCGGAAGCGTTCAAGAGAACGGGGTTGATGGAGTCGTACTCGACGTGATCCAAATCACCGATGACCTAGTGCCGAACGGATGGCACCTCCGCGTTCAACACACGTACGGTTGGGAAGACATCTCCTCCTTCTTGATCCAGCAAGGGGGAAGGAGAGGTTGATGAAGATCCAGCAGCACGACGGCGTGGTGGTGGATGCAGCAGGATCCCGGCAGGGCTTTGCCAAGTGCAAGCGGGGAGGAGAGGTGTTACAGAGGGAGAGGGAGGCGCCTAGAGCAAGGGGTGTGGCTGCCCTCCCTCCCCCCTCTTTATATAGGGGCCTTGGGGGGCGCCGGCCCTAGGAGATGGATCTCCAAGGGGGCGGCGGCCAAGGGGAGGCTCCCCCCCCCCAAGCCAAGTGGGGGCGCCCCCACCCCTAGGGTTTCCCAACCCTAGGCGCAGGGGAGGCCCAGGGGGGGCGCACCAGCCCACTAGGGGCTGGTTTCCCTCCCAATTCAGCCCATGGGGCCCTCCGGGATAGGTGGCCCCACCCGGTGGACCCCCGGACCCTTCCGGTGGTCCCGGTACAATACTGGCGACCCCCGAAACCTTCCCGATGGCCGAAACTGGACTTCCTATATATAAATCTTTACCTCTGGACCATTCCGGAACTCCTCGTGACGTCCGGGATCTCATCCGGGACTCCGAACAACTTTCGGGTTACTGCATACTAATATCTCTACAACCATAGCGTCACCGAACCTTAAGTGTGTAGACCTTATGGGTTCGGGAGACATGCAGACATGACCGAGACGCCTCTCCGGTCAATAACCAACAGCGGGATCTGGATACCCATGTTGGCTCCCACATGCTCCACGATGATCTCATCGGATGAACCACGATGTCGAGGATTCAATCAATCCGTATACAATTCCCTTTGTCAATCGGTACGTTACTTGCCCGAGACTCGATCGTCAGTATCCCAATACCTCGTTCAATCTCGTTACCGGCAAGTCACTTTACTCGTGCCGTAATGCATGATCCCGTGATCAACCACTTGGTCACATTGAGCTCATTATGATGATGCATTACCGAGTGGGCCCAGAGATACCTCTCCGTCATACGGAGTGACAAATCCCAGTCTCGATTCGTGCCAACCCAACAGACACTTTCGGAGATACCTGTAGTGTACCTTTATAGTCACCCAGTTACGTTGTGACGTTTGGCACACCCAAGGCACTCCTACGGTATCCGGGAGTTGCACAATCTCATGGTCTAAGGAAATGATACTTGACATTCGGAAAAGCTACAGCAAACGAACTACACGATCTTTGAGCTATGCTTAGGATTGGGTCTTGTCCATCACATCATTCTCCTAATGATGTGATCCCGTTATCAATGACATCCAATGTCCATAGTCAGGAAACCATGACTATCTTTTGATCAACGAGCTAGTCAACTAGAGGCTCACTAGGGACGTGTTGTGGTCTATGTATTCACACATGTATTACGATTTCCGGATAACACAATTATAGCATGAACAATAGACAATTATCATGAACAAAGAAATATAATAATAACCATTTTATTATTGCCTCTAGGGCATATTTCCAACAGTCTCCCACTTGCACTAGAGTCAATAGTCTAGTTACATTGTGATGAATCGAACACCCATGCAGTTCTGGTGTTGATCATGTTTTGCTCTAGGGAGAGGTTTAGTCAACGGATCTGCCACATTCAGGTCCGTATGTACTTTACAAATCTCTATGTCTCCATTTTGAACACTTTCACGAATGGAGTTGAAGCGACGCTTGATATGCCTGGTCTTCCTGTGAAACCTGGGCTCCTTGGCAAGGGCAATAGCTCCAGTGTTGTCACAGAAGAGAGTCATCGGGCCCGACGCATTGGGTATGACTCCTAGGTCGGTAATGAACTCCTTCACCCAGACTGCTTCTTGTGCTACCTCCGAGGCTGCCATGTACTCCGCTTCACATGTAGATCCTGCCACAACGCTTTGCTTGCAACTGCACCAGCTTACTGCCCCACCATTCAAAATATACACGTATCCGGTTTGTGACTTAGAGTCATCCAGATCTGTGTCGAAGCTAGCATCGACGTAACCCTTTACGACGAGCTCTTCGTCACCTCCATAAACGAGAAACATATCCTTAGTCCTTTTCAGGTATTTCAGGATATTCTTGACCGCTGTCCAGTGTTCCATGCCGGGATTACTTTGGTACCTTCCTACCAAACTTACGGCAAGGTTTACATCAGGTCTGGTACACAGCATAGCATACATGATAGACCCTATGACCGAGGCATAGGGGACGCCACTCATCTTTTCTCTATCTTCTGTCGTGGTCGGGAATTGAGCCGTGCTCAGTCTCGTACCTTGCAATACAGGCAAGAACCCCTTCTTTGACTGATCCATTTTGAACTTCTTCAATATCTTGTCAAGGTAGGTACTTTGTGAAAGACCAATGAGGCGTCTCGATCTATCTCTGTAGATCTTGATGCCTAATATATAAGCAGCTTCTCCAAGGTCCTTCATTGAAAAACACTTGTTCAAGTAGGCCTTTATGCTTTCCAAGAATTCTATATCATTTCCCATAAACAGTATGTCATCCACATACAATATGAGAAATGCTACAGAGCTCCCACTCACTTTCTTGTAAATGCAGACTTCTCCATAAGTCTGCGTAAACCCAAACGCTTTGATCATCTCATCAAAACGAATGTTCCAACTCCGAGATGCTTGCACCAGCCCATAAATCGAGCATTGGAGCTTGCACACCTTGTCAGCATTCTTAGGATCGAAAAAACCTTCCGGCTGCATCATATGCAATTCTTCCTTAAGGAAACCATTAAGGAATGCCGTTTTGACGTCCATTTGCCATATCTCATAGTCATAGAATGCGGCAATTGCTAACATGATTCGGACGGACTTCAGCTTCGCTACAGGTGAGAAAGTCTCATCGTAGTCAACCCCTTGAACTTGTCGATAACCCTTAGCGACAAGCCGAGCTTTATAGATGGTTACGTTACCATCCGTGTCTGTCTTCTTCTTAAAGATCCATTTATTTTCTATGGCTCGCCGATCATCGGGCAAGTCAGTCAAAGTCCATAGTTCGTTTTCATTGATGGATCCTATCTCGGATTTCATGGCTTCCAGCCATTTGTCGGAATCTGAGCCCGCCATCGCTTCTTCATAGTTCGAAGGTTCACCGTTGTCTAACAACATGATTTCCAACACAAGGTTGCCATACCACTCTGGTGCGGAACGTGTCCTTGTGGACCTACGAAGTTCAGTAGCAGCCTGATCTAAAGTTTCATGATCATCATCATTAACTTCCTCTCTAGTCGGTGCAGGCAGCTCAGGAACATTTTCTTGAGCTGCGCTACTTACCGGTTCAAGAGGTAATACTTCATCAAGTTCTAATTTCCTCCCACTTATTTCTTTCGAGAGAAACTCTTTCTCTAGAAAGGACCCATTCTTGGCAACAAAGATCTTGCCTTCAGATCTGAGGTAGAAGGTATACCCAATAGTTTCTTTAGGGTATCCTATGAAGACGCATTTTTCCGATTTGGGTTCGAGCTTTTCAGGTTGAAGTTTCTTGACATAAGCATCGCATCCCCAAACTTTTAGAAGCGACAGCTTAGGTTTCTTCCCAAACCATAATTCATACGGTGTCATCTCAACGGATTTTGACGGAGCCCTATTTAAAGTGAATGCGGCAGTCTCTAAAGTATAGCCCCAACATGACATCGGTAAATCGGTAAGAGACATCATAGATCACACCATATCCAATAGAGTGCGATTACGATGTTCGGACACACCATTACGCTGAGGTGTTCCAGGCGGCGTGAGTTGTGAAACTATTCCACATTTTCTTAAGTGTGTGCCAAATTCGTGACTCAAGTATTCTCCCCCACGATCTGATCGCAAGAACTTGAGTTTCCTGTCACGTTGATTCTCAACCTCACTCTGAAATTCCTTGAAATTCTCAACCTCATATACAATTCTTCCTTAAGGAAACCATTAAGGAATGCCGTTTTGACGTCCATTTGCCATATCTCATAGTCATAGAATGCAGCAATTGCTAACATGATTCGGACGGACTTCAGCTTCGCTACGGGTGAGAAAGTCTCATCGTAGTCAACCCCTTGAACTTGTCGATAACCCTTAGCGACAAGCCGAGCTTTATAGATGGTTACGTTACCATCCGCGTCTGTCTTCTTCTTAAAGATCCATTTATTTTCTATGGCTCGCCGATCATCGGGCAAGTCAGTCAAAGTCCATACTTCGTTTTCATACATGGATCCTATCTCGGATTTCATGGCTTCCAACCATTTGTCGGAATCCGGGCCATCGCCTATCTCGGATCCTATCTCGAATTTCATGAAAAAAGCCCACCTACCGGGCCACAGCGGCCTGCATACGACTAGAAACCCAACCTGTTGTTGGGCCAGGATGCAGGCCCGCAAGCCCAATAGGCCCCACAGGGCAGAGTAGTAGAGGTAGGCCCAGAAGGCCTGCTTTAGGGAGGAGCTCGAGACAGCAGCGGTGGCGGGGCTTATAAGCAGGTGCGAGCGCCCTTCGGCTAGCGAGGTGAGACTAAACTTTTGCGCCCCTCGCCCGGCAGCGCACCCCCTTTAGGACCGGGTCAAGGCATCAACCGGTACTAAAGTGGGGGGGGGGGGGTCTTTAGTACCGGTTGGAGCCACCACCCGGTACTAAAGGCCTGCCCTTCCCGCCGCTTGGCCTAGCCAAAACAGGCCTTTAGTACCGGTTGGAGCCGCCTTCTATATATATATCACTTCGAAAAATTTCATTCTCCCTCTGTTTCCCCATTGAAGCACCGCCCGCCCCGATCGATCGACGCTGTTGCCGCCCCCGTCCCGCGCCGCCCCCGTCGCGCGCCGTTGCCGTCGCCGCCCCCGTCCCCGTCACCGCCCCGGGCCCGTCCCCGTCGCGCGGTCCCCGCTTCGCCGCCTCCGTCATGCCCCGGCCCGTCGCCGCCCCCGGTCGGCGCCTCGCCGTCGCCGTCGCCCCGCTGTGAGCTCTCCCCCTCTAACCCCTCTCCCTCGCCCCCGGCGGCCACCATGGGCGCCGCCCCTCCCCGAGCCCATACACACACACAAGCATGATGAACACACACACACACACACACACACATTTCCTTAAGTTAATTAGTATATACGTATTTTGTATGTTGAATTAGTTTAGATTTTTTAGATTATTATTTTTTCACTAGTATATATGTATGAATGCATGTTAGATGGATATAATTAGTGTTTAATTAGTATGGAATTTTTTTATATAATATTGTTTTTCTTTTTTTAATGGATGTATAGAAGTTGTTTTTTCTGTTTTTAGTGTTAGATGCTTAATTAGTATGAAATAGCATATATAATTTTGACATATGCAACGATAGCATAATTAGTGTTACATTTGCATATAGTATTTGTTGTCGAGGCCCAGCCCGCATCCTCGCCGTCGACCCATTCGCGACGACGTCCTGCTTCAGAGGACCCATGTCCGGGACTGGGCTCCGCCGGGCTGGCACTGGGAGGTGCTACCTTCAGGGGCGCGACGCTTGGTGAGGAACTCGGCCCCGGGTCCCGTCGTCGACCCTCATCTTCTTTGGTGGCGTTCGCGTGGGCCACTTTCGGTGTGAAGGGAGCCGGCCCCGCCGGAGGTGGTACGTCGCCGTGTCAGGGAGAAGGATGAGCAAGTCCATCGCTACATGGCTGCTATGGACGTCAGGTTCTCCAATACCTGGCAGGTTCTTTGGGGAGATCACCGAGCTATGATCCAGTGATGGTTCCTTCACTTTGGTTGTCCACCGCCTAAATTACTCTCTAGTATTCGATCCAAGGTAAGTAATTAAGTAGTACTATAGCTAGCTAGCTGCCATCTCTTTAATTATCATGCTTGATTAATTATTATCTGATCAAATTCCATTCTCGTAAAGGCCCTAAAGCAGGCGCCGGGGAATAATCTGTGTGCATACTACGTTTCCGAGAACATTCGCATGATGGCATCTGAAAGGAGCAGATCTCAAAGACAGGAGTGAGTACGTTTGTCAGAACACTATTCACAATTTTTACACCATTATCGATATCTAGTCACACAACTAATACATATGCATATTGATCTCCTTCTTAACAGTTCAAAGAGGTGCGGGAGCAGCTCCTACCAAAGGACCGCATAGAAGCAACTCAAGAGGAAATAACGGGATTTTTGCTCGATTAGGTCATAGATCCCAAAGGAGAATACTATTACCCGCTACCGCTTCATGAACCACTTCCAATTGTCATCGTGCTCCGAAGGCACCAATTAGGAGGAATTGTATATAGCTACCTAATTGTATACATATATACATGTGTGTGTATATGTGTGAATTAATGATGGTTATGAGACATTCGATGATATATATATATATATGATCGGTTCTACTAGAAATTCTATTTATATATATGCATAACGTGTACAATATGTAGCATCATAAAATACCAGCAAACGAAAAAGAATTAAATGGAAAACACAAAATTAAATGAAAAAGAAATCATAAACCTAAAACCCCTAACCTTTTAATACCGGTTGGTGTCACCAACCGGTACTAAAAGGCTCCCTGCCCCCGGAGCTGGCTCGTGCCACGTGGTTGCCCTTTAACACCGGTTCGTGCTGAACCGGTACTAAAGGAGATGGGGGACCTTTAGTGCCCACACTTTAGTGCCGGTTACCAAACCGACACTAAAGGGCCTTACAAACCGGTACTATTGCCCGATTCTGCACTAGTGTATGAAGACTTTCCCGGCCACAACATACAATGTTAGACCGGCTCTGGGATGGAGCGGCAACAGCGGCGCGCCTCAACTCGTTCTGGATATTAAGTTTGTTTGGCTCACTAAGAATTGGATTGTATTTTCATTAGTTTTTGAAATGTGAAGTCTTCGATATAAATCTAGAGCCGTATATTCAAGAAAAAGAAAAAAAACAATAACAATATGTGTTTCTGCCCTAGCGCTAAAATAGAATGGTAACGACTATCGTCCGTCATGCCTATGGATGCAAGCGGCAGCCTTCTTCATCCGGGGAAACCAATCAATTACTACCTCCGATCCAAAATATAAGATTATTTTGGATACTACAATAGTGTCAAAAATGATCTTGTATTTGGAGACGGAGGGAGTAATTTACAATTTCCTAATCATATACCTACTATTAACACTATATTTATACTATGGTAGTGTCTGCTAACCCACCTCGCTTGCATCCCGTGTCACGCCTTCGCTACACGACACCTAAGCTATGACAAAAACATCGACACCATGCTTGGAATAGCATTCGACGCAACCATGCGAAAGAGTTGCACAGAATGAACTCGATTAGAACCCTCTGATCGCTACGGGTGCGTTAGTGAGGATGTTAGGTCATTTTCTTAGCGGTACGTAGCTAGCGGTTAAAAAACTTCTGGATCCATCACCCGGAGACGCGCAAAGGACACATACCATCGACGCAGACCGTCTATTGCAGCCATGGATTTCACGCATGTCACTCGGAGTAGCTGCCAACCTTTCATGGCCGTTTAGTTGCTAACCAATCAAGGCAGCTGGACAAATTGAAGGAAAATAATCCTCCACCGGCAGGCATCCTTTGGATCCACACATATAGCGAACTGGCGATCGACACGATCACTGCAGTTAACTAAGCCGACGTGATACCTCTGTTTGGTTTGTTCACTGAGTAGCACTACTGCTGTTTGGGTTTATTAGTCCTCTTTGTATTTTCGGTTTAAATTTTGACCACAAATTTGATTTGCAAAATATAAATGGCATGTACCAATATACTGTTGGATTTGTGTTGGAATGAAGTTTTCAATGATTCCCTTTTTTTGTACATATAGCAAATATTTTATAATACGTAAATGTATGGTCAAATTTTGACACAAAATGTGAGGTAGTGGCCAAATAAATCCGGATGAAGGGAGTAGTACAACTAGTTAGTAAAACGATTTGGAAACAAACTGTCAGCCACCATTACTTTCTACTAAACTCCAAAAGGACATGAACTAAATGAATGTATGTGCGTATGTATGAGCGTCTTCGTCAGTATTACTGTGTTAAAATAAAGGACTAGAAGCGTGACATGACCTGTAGCTGTGTAGAGATTCGATCACCGTCAAGGCTTATTTGTGGTTGCGTCCTTTCCGTCGATCATCCGGGACATCCAAGCCGCGTGCGCTTGGCCACTGTACGTATTCGGTATTTTCTTAGTTTCAAAATAGTTGAGGTTCTAGATCATCATAAGTCAAACTTTAATAAGTTTGCCGAGTCTTTAGAAACATTAAATCTATAAAACCAAATTTATTATGAAATATATTTTAACATTATATGTTTGGAATTTTAGATCTTTGCTACAGATTTGATCCAACATAGAAACAATGAATGAATAAAATCCTAAGATATGGATTATTTGGAACAGACTGAGTATATAAGTTTCAAATTCCATTGCCAGCTTTTGTGTCAGAAGATTGTGTCCATAAAGAATTTTCATTTTTCCCAATAAATGCGGTATATTAATATCGAGAAGATATCAATTACACCCATCTCTACACTGACATGACTCACGACCTACTCAAAACATTTAAGATGTACACAAACAAATTATTACGGAAGAAAAAAAATAAAACAACCAACCAAACAACAAACAACAGCAACAAGCATCAATGATGGCAGCCTAGGTGAGATGATAGGTGATCCACCAACGACATCTCGAGGAAGGGAAAGACGAAAGACCACGAGCAGCACCATGCTAGATCCAACCACCGTGGACAGATCAGGGTTTTCACCATGGAGAGAAGTCTAAGTAAACTCCATGCAACGCTCTCAACAAGGGACCAATGTGTGAACGACATCATTGTCAGGTTCAACCAATGAAGGTCGGGCCTAGAGTTTTCACCCTAGAAGTCGAGTTCGTGCACTCACAAAGCACCACCTAACCAACGTCACCTTGTACTGTGACCACATGCCGATCCATCATCACACAACCATGCAGACACAGTCCTGGTGGGCCTAGCCACCAATCTAGAGCCCCCGTAATACATCTGGCCAAGCAGCGCATAGGGACACCTGCCATCTCCACCAATCCCAAGTCGCTGGGAGTCCGTATTGCCCATATAGCCAAATTTTGGCCAATCATACACCATCTTGGGCCATGTCGAACACTCGAAACCTTTGCACTAAGTGGGAGACGTCTAATCACTGGAGCATGCCACCGGGAACCTCAAATACAGAGGCTAAAGCCCACCGACCATGCGCCCCTTAGATATAGTAAGCAGCATGGGGTCATGCCACTAGGAGAGAAATAACCATGCACGCAATTGCGCCAGTCTGTAAATCACCTCTATACAAGAACCAGGAAGATGCACCTCTAGTAACAGGAACCAGAAAATCTCACCGTCGCCGCAAATCATCATCTTCGTCATGGACGCCATGACCGCCCACCTCGCCGCCCTCGTAGTCGTTGCGGCATGGCCATCGCTGAGATGTCTGATACGTCTTCAACGTATCTATAATTTTTGATTGCTCCATGCTATATTATCTACTGTTTTGAACATTATTGGGCTTTATTATCCACTTTTATATTATTTTTGGGACTAACCTATTAACCAGAGACCCAGCCTAGAATTGCTGTTTTTTTGCCTATTTTAGAGTTTCGAAGAAAAGGAATATCAAACGGAGTCCAAACGGAATGAAATCTTTGGGAACATGATTTTCTCACCGAACATGATCCAGAAGACTTGGACCCTACGTCAAGAAACAAAGGAGAAAGCCACGAGGTAGGGGGCACGCCTACCCCCCCAGGCGTGCCCTCCACCCTCGTGGGCCCCCTGTTGCTCCATCGACGTACTCCTTCCTCCTATATATACCTATGTACACCTAAACGATCAGATACGGAGTCGAAACCCTAATTTCACTGCCGCAACCTTGGGGCCTGTTCCGGAGCTCCGCCGGAGGGGGCATCCATCATGGAGGGCTTCTACATCAACACCATAGCCTCTCCGATGAAGTGTGAGTAGTTTACCTCAGACCTGCGGGTCCATAGTTATTAGCTAGATGACTTCTTCTCTCTTTTTGGATCTCAATACAATGTTCTCCCCCTCTCTTGTGGAGATCTATTCGATGTAATCTTCTTTTTGCGGTGTGTTTGTTGAGACCGATGAATTGTGGGTTTATGATCAAGTTTATCTATGAACAACATTTGAATCTTCTTGAATTCTTTTATGTATGATTGGTTATCTTTGCAAGTCTCTTCGAATTATCAGTTTGGTTTGGCCTACTAGATTGATCTTTCTTGCAATGGGAGAAGTGCTTAGCTTTGGGTTCAATCTTGCGGTGTCCTTTCCAAGTGACAGTAGGGGAAGCAAGGCACGTATTTTATTGTTGCCATCGAGGATAACAAGATGGTTTTTTTATCATATTGCATGAATTTATCCCTCTACATCATGTCATCTTGCTTAAGGCGTTACTCTGTTTTGATGAACTTAATACTCTAGATGCATGCTGGATAGCGGTCGATGAGTGGAGTAATAGTAGTAGATGCAGGAGAAGAGGGGTTATGATGGAAGACAATGAAGAAGAAGAGGACGACGACAACTATCCTGGCCATGGGTTCCCTGAATACGATGATACAACAATGAGGGAAGAAGCTGAGCCGGTAATGCGGGAAGAAGCTGAGCCGGCAATGTGGGAAGAAGCTGAAGAAGAGGCGTCAGATGAGCCCGTTGATGATCTAGGTCGGGCCATTGCCGATGCAAAGAGAAACTGCGCAAGTGATTTGGAGAAGAAGAAGTTGCAGCGCATGTTAGAGGATCACAAAAAATTGTTGTACCCGAATTGCGTAGGTGACAAGAAAAAGCTGGGCACCACACTGGAATTGCTACAATGGAAGGCAGAGAATGGTGCATCTGAAAAGGGATTTGGAAAGTTGCTGGTAATGATAAAGAATATGCTTCCAAAGGACAACGAATTGCCCGAGAGTACATACGAAGCAAAGAAGGCTGTCTGCCCTCTAGGGTTAGAGGCGCAGAAGGTACATGCATGCCCTAATGATTGCATCCTCTACCGCGGTGAGTACGAGGATTTGAATGCTTGCCCGGTATGCGGTGCATTGCGCTATAAGATCAGCCGCGATGACCCTGGTGATGTCGAGGGTGAGCGCCCCAGGAAGAAGATTCCTGCCAAGGTGATGTGGTATGCTCCTATAATACCACAGTTGAAACGTTTGTTTCAAAACAAAGAGCATGCCAAGGCGATGCGATGGCACAGAGAAGACCGTAAGGAAGACGGAAAGTTGAGAGTACCCGCTGACAGGTCGCAGTGGAGAAAAATCAAAAGAAAGTACGGGAAGGAGTTTGCAGATGACGCAAGAAACGTATGGTTTTGTCTAAGCGTAGATGGCATTAATCCTTTTGGGGAGCAGAGCAACAACCATAGCACCTGGCCTGTGACTCTATGTTTGTATAACCTTCCTCCTTGGTTGTGCATGAAGCGGAAGTTCATTATGATGCCAGTGCTCATCCAAGGCCCTAAGCAACCCGGCAACGACATTGATGTGTACCTAAGGCCATTAGTTGAAGAACTCTTACAACTGTGGAATGGGACAGGTGTATGTGCGTGGGATGAGCATATGGGGGAAGAATTTGACCTAAAGGCGTTGTTGTTCGTGACCATCAATGATTGGCGTGCTCTCAGTAACCTTTCAGGACAGACAAACAAAGGATACCGCGCATGCACGCACTATTTTGACGATACCGACAGTATATATTTGGCTAATTGTAAGAAAAATGTGTACCTGGGACATCGATGATTTCTTCCGAGCAGGCATCCCGTAAGAAAGAAAGACAAGCATTTCAAAGGTGAGGCGGATCACCGGACGAAGCCTCGCCACCGTATTGGTGCTGATGTACATGATATGGTTAAGGATTTGAAGGTGGTCTTTGGAACGGGTCCTGGTGGACAACCTGTTCCGAATGACGCTGACGGACACGCACCCATGTGGAAGAAGAAATCTATATTTTGGGACCTGCCCTATTGGAAAGACCTAGAGGTCCGCTCCGCAATCGACGTGATGCACGTGACGAAGAATCTTTGTGTGACCCTGCTTGGCTTCTTGGGCGTGTATGGGAAGACAAAAGATACACCTGAGGCACAGGAGGACCAGCAACGTATGCACGGAAAAGACGGCATACATCAGGTCATGCAAGCTACGCTCTTACCAAAGAAGAGAAGGAAATCTTCTTTGAATGCCTGCTCAGTATTAAGGTACCGTCTGGCTTCTCGTCGAATATAAAGGGAATAATAAACATGGCAGAGAAAAAGTTCCAGAACCTAAAGTCTCATGACTGCCACGTGATTATGACGCAACTGCTTCCGGTTGCATTGAGGGGGCTTCTACCGGAAAACGTTCGATTAGCCATTGTGAAGCTATGTGCATTCCTCAATGCAATCTCTCAGAAGGTAATCGATCCAGAAATCATACCAAGGTTAGAGAATGATTTGGTGCAATGTCTTGTCAGTTTCGAGTTGGTGTTCCCACCATCCTTCTTCAACATCATGACGCACGTCCTAGTTCACCTATGCGAAGAGATTAACGTTTTGGGTCCTGTATTTCTACACAATATGTTCCCCTTTGAGAGGTTCATGGGAGTCTTAAAGAAATATGTTCATAACCGTGCTAGGCCAGAAGGAAGCATCTCCAAGGGCCAAGAAAATGAGGAGATCATTGAGTTTTGTATTGACTTTATTCCTGACCTTAAGCCGATTGGTGTTCCTGAATCGCGACATAAGGGCAGACTGGATGGAAAAGGCACGCTAGGAGGGGAACAAATAATATGTATGGACGGACATTCTCTCACAGAAGCACACTACACAGTTCTACAGAATTCTGCCTTGATGGCTCCGTATATGGATGAACACAAGAATTTGCTACGCTCCAAACACCCGGAGCGGTCTGATGACTGTATTACACATGAACAAACCATGAGTTTCGCCAGCTGGTTGCAGACACGTACCATGCATGACGCCTCTATTGAAGATGACCTGTACTTGATGTCCCAGTTACCATCTTTGAATATAATAACTTTCAAAGGGTACGAGATAAATGGTAATACATTTTACATGATCGCTCAAGATAAGAAGAGCACCAACCAAAATAGTGGTGTCCGCTTTGATGCAGAAACGAAGACGGGAAAAGAAACATATTATGGTTATATACAGGACATATGGGAACTTGACTATCGACGTGGTTTGAAGGTCCCTTTATTTCTGTGCAAATGGGTCAATATGACACGAGGCGGGGTAACGGAAGACCCGCAGTACGGAATGACAATAGTGGATCTCAACAATCTTGCGTATGCAGACGAACCATTCGTCCTAGCCAATGATGTGGCACAGGTTTTTTATGTGAAGGACATGTCTACCAAGCCGAGCAAAAGAAAAGAAAAGGAAGCGAATGCATCGTACGATGAGCCAAAGCGGCACATAGTTCTTTCTGGGAAGAGAAACATCATGGGAGTGGATGACAAGACATACATGTCAGGAGATTATGAAAAGTTTGATGAAATTGCTCCATTCACAGTGAATATTGACCCGAGCATCCCGTTAAATGATGAAGATTTTCCATGGTTACGGCGCAAAGGGACACACACGAAGAAAAAGTTTCACACCCAAAGATCTGGGATGTGATCGGCTTCACTATCATCACTTTCTTCTGTGTTTCACACCCAGGAGGGAATCTCTATAATAGTTAGGGTAGTTATGTGTTTTGGCATTTGAAACGCGAAGAAATTTTATGTGCAAACAAATTCTTTCATGCCTTTACTGATTTTTTCAGCTAAAAAGGCATTTCATTTTTTAAATAACCTAAGCATTACCAAATTGAATATAATAATAAAACACACTAATATTAAACATAATAAAAAAGAATCACTGAAAAATGTATTTTTAAAGTTAAGTTATTCACAAACTAGTGATTCACACAAATTCCAAATAATTCAAAATTTAAACTATTCAAATTTAAAAACTATCGGCACTAACTGAAAGTTTCTAAAAACTATCAAAAATATTCACAAAGAAACTCTAAATACAGCAAAAAACAACTAAAAATAAATAAAACAAAATAAATAAAGGAGAAAAGAAAAAACTAAATGAAAAAAGCCCACCTACCGGGCCACAGTGGCCTGCATACGACTAGAAACCCAACCTGTTGTTGGGCCAGGATGCAGGCCCGCAGGCCCAATAGGCCCCACAGGGCAGAGTAGCAGAGGTAGGCCCAGAAGGCCTAATTTAGAGAGGAGCTCGAGACAGCAGCAGTGGCGGGGCTTATAAGCAGGTGCGAGCGCCCTTCGGCTAGCGAGGTGGGACTAAACTTCTGCGCCCCTCGCCTGGCAGTGCACCCCCTTTAGTACCGGGTCGTGGCATCAACCGGTACTAAAGGGGGAGTCTTTAGTACCGGTTGGAGCCACCACCCGGTACTAAAGGCCTGCCCTTCCGGCTGCTTGACCTGGCTAAAACATGCCTTTAGTACCGGTTGGTGGCTCCAACCGGTACTAAAGGTGCCTTCTATATATACATCACTTCGAAAAATTTCATTGTACCTTTGTTTCTTCCTCTGTTTCCCCATTGAAGCACCACCTGCCCCGATCGATCGACGCCATCACCGCCCCCGTCCCGCGCCGTTGCCGTCGCCGCCCCCATCCCCGTCGCCACCCTCATCCCTGTTGCCGCCCCCGTCCCCGTCGCCGCCCTCGTCTCCATCGTCGCGCCGTCCTCGCGTCGCCGCCCCCGTCATGCCCCGGCCCGTCGCCGCCCCCGGCCGTCGCCTCGCCGTCTCCGTCGCCCCGCTGTGAGCTCTCCCCCTCTAACCGCTCTCCCTCGCCCCCGGCGGCCACCATGGGCGCCGCCCCTCCCCGAGCCCATACACACACACAAGCATGATGAACACACACACACACACACACACACACATTTCCTTAAGTTAATTAGTATATACATATTTTGTATGTTTAATTAGTTTAGATTTTTTAGATTATTATTTTTTCACTAGTATATATGTATGAATGCATGTTAGATGGATATAATTAGTGTTTAATTAGGATGGAATTTTTTATATAATGTTGTTTTTCTGTTTTTTAATGGATGTATAGAAGTTGTTTTTTCTGTTTTTAGTGTTAGATGCTTAATTAGTATGAAATAGCATATAGAATTTTGACATATGCAATGATAGCATAATTAGTGTTACATTTGCATATAGTGTTTGTTGTCGACGATGCCCGGCCCACATCCTCGCCGTCGACCCGTTCGCGACGACGTCCTGCTTCAGAGGACCCATGTCCGGGACTAGGCTCCGCCGGGCTGGCACTAGGAGGTGCTACCTTCAGGGGCGCGACGCTTGGTGAGGAACCCGACCCTGAGTCCTGTCGTCGACCCCCATCTCCTTTGGTGGCGTTCGCGTGGGCCACTTTCGGTGCGGAGGGAGCCGGCCCCGCCGGAGGTGGTACGTCGTTGTGTCAGGAGGAGGATGAGCACGTCCATCGCTATATGGCTGCTATGGACGTCAGGTTCTCCAATACCTGGCAGGTTCTTTGGGGAGATCACCCGAGCTATGATCTAGTGGTGGTTCCTTCACTTTGGTTGTCCACCACCTAGATTACTCTCTAGTATTTGATATTTATTAGCTAGCTAGCTAGCTAGTGATGTATTCGATATATAATATTCGAGATGATTTATTCGAGATTATATATATTATTTGAGACGATGTATTCGAGATTATATCTATTATTCGAGACGACGTATTCGAGATTATATTCAATGATGCTTATTATGTACTATGATTGATTCAGTTTTTCCTTATTAATTGATTGCATCCATGGATTGTAATTTGAATATATTTCTTTTGGATTAGTTAAATAAAACCTATGGCGGACAATACCGGCAGAGAGGGAGAAGAGGCCATGTTCAATATCATACGCAATCCTCGCCGGCCAGATGATGATCAAAATGAAGAAGATTATGATGGCTCCGAATATCTAAACAACACCGGGGAGGGTGATATGATATTCGATCGCGACGACCGAATTGATGAACTCATGAACTATGAACATGACGAAGAAAATGTTGATCTTGAAACAACAAAGACCGGCGAGGTATATTTATATAAGCAGGCATCTGGTGAACATCACAAGTTTTAAATGACTTGAAGATATATATTAACAAATCGATCTTTCTTCTTTCAGCCATCCGGATCAGGCAAATCTTCAGGCATCAGGACAGTACGAGGCCCGAACAAAAAGTTGAAGGAGGGCGTAAAGTACAATATCGAGGCGATCAAACCTAATGGCGAACCATTAGCGCCTAAGAAGATTGCGGACAAGTTCATTCGTCAGTGCGGAGTTCTTGTGAAGGACCAACTCCCGATCTCCCTTCAAGAATGGAGAGAGCCAGCAAAGCCACGTCCAGATCTTACTTTTGTCGACGACAGACAAAAACTTCTGCTTTGGGAAACGCTCATGAAACATTTCACCCTACCAGATCATTTCACAGATGCAGATGTGGAGAAAGTCAAGGACGCTGCTCTTAGGAAGATGGCGGTTGCATTCAACAACCACAAGAATCGTGTATGGGACAAGTACGTCAAGGGAGGAAGGAAGACTCCAGTATTCGAGGGAACACTAGAGAAGCAAAGTGCTCATTGGGACGATTTCGTGAAATTCAAGGATTCGGAATTATCTAAGGAACGGTCGAGAATAAACAAGGCCAATGCCGCAAAAAAGGATAAGTTCCATAAGCTGGGGCCAGGTGGCTATGCGGTGGGAATGCCTAAGTGGGATAAGTCTGAGAAAGAGATGGAGGATGCAGGTGTCACTCCAGAAACATTGAGCTGGCCCCCCAGGTGCAGGACTTGGTTCTATGCGCATGGGGGGGAGTTGGACCCGAAGACAGGCAAAGTTTCGAAGAAGGCATGTCTGGACGGAGCCGAAGATAAGCTACTTGTTGCAATAGAAGAGGCTCGATCGGGGGTGTTCGAGCCCAATAGAGAGAATGACGAGCTTACGCGTGCCCTGGGAAATCCTGAACACCCGGGAAGAACACGAGGCAAGGGCGCTATTCTGTGGTATGAGGGGTTTTCGGACTGGAACGCCGACTACAGAACCCGTGCGAGAAAGAAGATTGCGGAGGAGAAGAAGAGGAAGATGGAGGAGGAGCAGAGGAAGCTGGATTATGAACGCCTTCAAGGCCTAGAATCAGAGCACGCGGACTTGGCAGTCAAATTCCAGCGACAGCATGAGCAGATCGACTCACTTAGCCAGCAAAGGGGGTCTCAGCAGCTGCAGCAGCTAGCGGATGATCCATCATTGGATAGCACCGTCCCATCCATGCCGAGAAGCAGCGTGGGTTCCACCCCGGGCGACGCATTGCTGGATAGCTACCAAGTGGATGACATCATGGAGAACACTAACTGCAAGCTACACTTCAAAAATGAAGAACATATCCATGAAGGTGACGGACACCGTTGCTTTTACAAATCCCCCCGAGGCAACCTTCCATTGCAACCCGATTCCAGCGGGCTATGCTCGTGTCTTGGTTGATGAGGTGGTGGACCAATATTCGGGGCTAGAGCTTGAAATTCCTAGAGGTGACGAGGAGCACACACTGGGAGAGGCCAACCATCGTATCATCCTATGGAGAAAGGATTGCATCATCTTTCGTAGGCCACCGACACCGCGTCATCCGACTCCTCGTCGAAGTCCGCCATCGAGTCAGCAGACTCCCGCTCCTCCAAGTCCACCAATGCGTCAGGCCACTCCTCCTCCAAGTCCGGCACAGTTTCAGGCCACTCCTCCTCCTCCAAGTCCGGCAAAGTGTCAGGCCACTCCTCCTCCAAGTCCGGCACAACTTCAGGCCACTCCTCCTCCTCCAACTCAGCCACGTCAGCCGTCTTCGCTGCCTCAGCAATCACGGAAGAGAGCCGCCTCAGCTATGGTGCGTAGCGGTACAAGTCGAGGTAGTACTGGAGGTACAGGCGGAGGCAAGCGATTTCAATATGGTCCAAGCAGCCTCGCGCCTCTTCTGCAGAGGCCTTACGACAAGTCCAAGGAGGAAAACGCAGCCATATCGAAGGCCGAGGTGGAAGCCCATTTTGCACCGAAACCGCCACCGCCGCCAAGGGAGAAAGTGCCTGAGGAAAAGATTGACCACTTCATTCGTATGGCTAGAGCACCAGCTCCCAAGCCTGTTGACACAGACTATGAGCGCCACCTCAGGAAGTTAAATCGAGCACGTCTACAGAAAGAGGCGAGCTCGAGCTCGAGCAAATCAGCTGGCAAAAGGAGCGGTAAAACCGTTCCCCAGCTGGGAGAACAGGCGGCGCAATCAATCCCCCCGCTTGTTGTGCCAACAACACATGAGAGTACGCGCGCCCAATATTATTGTGGGCAAACCGTTAACGTTCCCGGGCTGGGCGATGTGGTAATAACCGAGGAGCATATTGAGCAGGCTAAAAGGCTCATGATCACTGTTGGACAACTCCTCGATATCGAGCCCATGTCTCTGATTAGAGAGGAGGAAATAAAACGGAAATATGTCCGGGGCCAACCTTTGGTCGAGCCAGACGAGGTCAAGAAGCTCCCAACGAGAATGTATGAATTGCATCAATACATGGACATTACCAAGATTTCCAATCGAGAGTCCCTCATGGTGAATGTCAAGAAGGATCATTACTACCATGAGAAAGCTGTGTCCGTTGAGTATTCAGAACTATTTCAGTTATACAATCAAGACGCACTCGACAAATCTATCGTCAGTTGCTATTGTCTGTAAGTGATTTCTTTCTGTAATTTAAGTCTCAAGCTAGCTGTAGTGATCATTTTGATCAATCATTACCTGTAATTATCCTCACTATATTCTTTTCTGTGGTATTATGCAGGATGAAGATTTATGAAATGAAAAAAGGTGGACGCTATGGCATTGGGTTCGTTGACCCAAATACCATTAATGAATACACATGGAAATTAGATCCATATTATGAAAAAAGTGTAGAGGAAAGCATGCTAGAGTTCTTCAAGCGCCTCAATACCAATGAAGATATACTACTTCCTTACAACTTCGAGTGAGTCACACTGTCTTGTACTACAAATTCTGTTTTTGCCTACTAGCTAGCTACATGTTTTTGCTTATATATGCCCGCTTAATTAAGACATGCAAACGTGCGTGCATGCAGATTTCACTGGATCTTGTTAATCATTAAAGTTGATGAAGGAACAGTTGAAGTACTAGACTCACTACTTAAGAAAGCAAGTGACTACACCATCGTGAAGGGGATAGTCAACAGGTAATTTCAATCATTATTAACTATATCTCGCCTATTTTAGTTCGTAATTTCCTGATAACAACTATTTAATAACCCATTTATTCATTTTCTTTGTCGGCGGGCAGGGCTTGGGCAAAGTTCATCAGCGTCACTCCAGGCCAATGGAAACGAAATCTGAAATGGTATCGACCCAAGGTAAGTAATTAAGTAGTACTAGCTAGCTGCCATCTCTTTAATTATCATGCTTGATTAATTATTATCTGATCAAATTCCATTCTCGTAAAGGCCCTGAAGTAGGCGCTAGGGAATAATCTGCGTGCATACTACATTTACGAGAACATTCACATGATGGCGTCCGAAAGGATCAGATCTCAAAGACAAGAGTGGGTACATTTGTCAGAATACTATTCACAATTTTTACACCATTATCGATATCTAGTCACACAACTAATACACATGCATATTGATCTCCTTCTTAACAGTTCAAAGAGGTGCGGGAGCAGCTCCTAGCAGAGGACCGCATAGAAGCAATTCAAGAGGAAATAGCGGGATTTTTGCTCGACCAGGTCATAGATCACAAAGGAGAATACTTTTACCCGCTACCGCCTCCATGAACCACTTCCAATTATCATCGTGCTCCGAAGGCACCAATTAGGCTAATGCCACGGGCTCCGAAGGCACCAATTAGAAGAAATTGTATATAGCTACCTAATTGTATACATATATACATGTGTGTATATATGTGTGAATTAATGGTGGTTGTGAGACATTCGATGATATATATATATATATATATATATATATATATATATATATATATATATATATATATATGATCGGTTCTACTAGAAATTCTATTTATATATATGCATAACGTGTACAATATGTAGCATCGTAAAATACCAGCAAACGAAAAAGAATTAAATGGAAAACACAAAATTAAATGAAAAAAAAATCATAAACCCAAAACCCCCAACCTTTTAATACCGGTTGGTGTCACCAACCGGTACTAAAGGGCTCCCGTCCCCGGAGCTGTCTCGTGCCACGTGGTTGCCCTTTAGCACCGGTTCGTGCTGAACCGGTACTAAAGGGGGGGGGGAGGCTTTAGTGCCCACACTTTAGTGCCGGTTACTGAACCGGGACTAAAGAGCCTTACGAACCGGTGCTATTGCCCGGTTCTGCACTAGTGAAAGCATCCTGTATACTTTGCTCTAGGTAATTATGAAGGTGAACAAGCCACTGAGAACACGAGTTCCTCGAATGCAATGAGTATCACAATGCTCAAAGGCCGTTAGTTGGTGTATAACATAGTGTGCATTGAACTTCTTGTACATCAGGGGCGGAGCCAGTAGAGTTGGGTTCATCTAAACTGAATTACCTTGTATACTCTAGTACTAAATTACTTATTTGAATTATGTTTATTTGGGTTGACCCAATAGTTTGGTACAGGTGAGCTAATTAAGCATGTGTATTGGCTTCACCCCTGGTGTACATAGTTGTATACTTTATGATTTACACTCTGAACTGAAGTTTTGATTAGGTGGTTGCAATATTTGTGAGGCTATTGTAGAAGAAAATTTGTGAATAACAGGGTGCAGAAACCATTCAGGTAAGGAGCCGCCTGCCCGGCTACCCCTATCATGGCCCTCTACGTCCAACCACATTGTATTTTATTGACAGAAGAGTTTTATTACAAAACACTTTAATCGTCATCAATTCTTGTAACTATGTATCATGCCATCCCATTCGTCAAAAGCTACTATGCACTAATTCTAAATACACTTCGGCATTCACACTTCAAACAAATATCGTTGCCACATTAATGTTAGAAGAAAAATCCAAATGTGTATGGATATATACCTCGACGGAGTTTTTTTTTTTGACGTGTCGACGGAGGTTCTTGGCTCAAGCGGGTCCATGGAGATCCCGGAGTGCTAATAAGCCGTTTCGGATAACTTGGCTTAACCAGATATTGCCATAATTAATGCCGCAGCAAGCAAACCCCACACGAGGTGGTTTTTCCAGCACCTTCAATCTCGGGTTGCCTTCCATCTTTTTTTATATCAAAATCTGATACACGATGCAGTATAGTGGCATGCTCGAACATGTAACCACTTTTTTTAAGAAAATATAGCAGTGCCACTATCCAGCTTTCAAATGTGGAGGCTGCCACTAACTTTGTTGAAATTGAGATAAAAATGGATAGGCCTTAGTTGAGTATTGAGATATATGGACTTGCATAGAGACAACAAAGGTTGATGAATTTCAAATGAATAAATAAATAAGAAAAAAGGAAAAAGGAAATAAAGAAAAGGGACATGGAAAAAGAGAAAATAAAAAATACAGAAAGAAGGAGTATCACCCCCCCCCCCCATATGCAGATGCACACATGGCGCAAAAAAAAGAGTTGCCCTAGAAAAAAAGCAAACAATGTGAGTGGTTGTGTAGAAGGGGTGAGTCCCTTCGTGTTTCACAATTGATCCTCTTTCCATTTCCGATCCGCAAATAAATCACACGCTACAAACATAGAAAAGACAACCCACAACTCAGCTAAAGCCCACGATACGGGAACTAAAAATCCAACACGGCCCAACAGTTCTCCCACTAGCATGGCCGTGCAGGGATCAACAACGAAGCCACACGAGAAAGAGAGCGACACGAATCTTGGTGTTTTACATCGTGCGATTGGGCAGTTAGATGTGGCATAAGTAACTCTCGTCTAGATGTGATTTAGCAAAATTATTTTTGCAATGACCATGGACGCATTTTTTGGGAAGCGTGTGCCACTGAACATGCTTAGGATGGTAGAAGGGTTAGAATACAAAAGCAAATCACAAGTTCAACGCTAGCAACTAAAATGCAAATTGATGGTAGAGGTTTTCGATAGGTGGTGTTGACATTTCTACTATTCCGATCCATTCAATCCCATCTTCTAGAGGACTAGGTTGGCAAGGAAGGTGAGAAAGGTGACAAAGTTTGATGGTCAAAAATATTGGTTGCTTTATTTTTGGTATTTTTCTCAAAAGGTGGCATTGGTGGTTTATAAAAAAAGTACCATGGTACCAATATTTTGGTATCTTATCAAGGTATAGATAGAGTAATCTCTCCGAATTTTGTGGCCTCTTTCATAGCAACAAATAGCGTAGTTGCTTTGCAATGTGGCATAACGGGATAATTGCCAAATTGTGAAAGGAGTGGCTTTTCACCAAAGGAGTAAGTGTCAACCTCTTGAATTCTTGTTGGTATAAGTTCTTGAATTAAGTAGGTGGGGTTAGTGACCAATAACAAGCCAAGAATTTAAGGGGAGCATCCAAAAACATGTGGAGCTAAAATATGGTGGAGTGAGTGGACGAGGATGGTCCACTGTTCAAATTAACCCAATATTTTTACTAGAGGTCAAGTATGGTAGTAGAAACATCTCCACATTTCATGAATTTCTCAGCTCAAATGAGCAGGAAAGGGGAACTACTTTTGATTAGGAAATATCGCATTAGATATAGCAATATGTTTTTGCAAATATAGATTCTATATGCATTTGGGAGCTACTGCGATTTCTTTGTATAATCTTGCAAGCAAAGGAGATGAGGGTTCCTCTGTAAAGCCAAGGCTAGGGTTTAATATTTCAATAAATTAGAATAGGTTTTTTGGATGGCTATGATCAAGGTGGGTGAAAACCAAGGATATTCAAGGATGGAATGAAAATATTTGTTGTGATGAAAACGTAAATATGCCATGTTCCATATTGTCATCCACCTTAACCAAGAACAAAAACAAAAAGATATGAAAGGAAAACAAGACAACAATCACAAACATGATTACACAGCTTCTCGTCTTGTACGGAATTCGGAAGGTTTCCATTTTGTTTCTAGCCTCTCTTTCCAGCTGCATGGATTTGATGGTTGTAGTGCTCCTTGCCGATGTGGAGGCATCATTGGGCAGGGCTCCGGTGGGCCATGCTGTACGGGGTTTTGTTCGGGTTTTCCTTAATTAACCAAGCTTGTGTTACCTTAGTAACCGGTCAATTCTACTCCCACTTAATGAATAGGAAAAGCTTCTACCAGTTGCTCGGAAAAAAAGCATGGCTGCGTACGCGCACCCTCCACCGGCTCTGATGATATCAAAGCAGTGTGTTATCCCCTGCTGCGACGAGTGCATGATCATGAGGTTTCCCGGTCACCCTCTCAAGCTGCCACTGTAGTCCAGTTTGAATTGTTAGGGAGTAGTAACGATTTTCTTTAGGCGCACCTGTAGCAGCGTTCAAGTATGAGACTTGTTGGCCTGCTATCGTCAAAACATCAGTACTAGTCAAGGTCCATGAAAAGAGCTGTTTCACATTGCCGTCTCTGTCGACTAGTCTCGAATCCGGACTTTGCCACTTTGACCATCTTCAAATCCTTCCAGATGCCCATGTCGAGCTCTCTGTGGCCTCTCATGACTCTATATACAGCCCAGAAATAACACAAGCCATACCAGGCTACCACACACACGTCACTCATGACTCATCAGCCAAATATTGTCATTTGAGCACGGTCAAGAATGACGTTTAGCTTGGAGAACGTTCTGCTGCCTTAGCTTCGACACTTTGGACTACTCGGAACGAACTGGCTATTGAGGAAATAATCTCATCCTATCCTGCTAACTATATATTCGAATGGTTTCTATTTTTTGTTGGAGTTGTGTCAAATATAGTGTACGAGGTAGGTTACAGTTGGACTTGTAGTTGTGCTGTGTTTAGATAGGATATGGAGTCGTGTCCTAATAGGACACTTGTATCCTAGGCCTCTCATATATAGCGGGGGTAGACACACGATATAACCTATGCCAACATAATAGCACCGGAACGCAGGGGAAGCCGGCGGCATGTGCCGGTGTCCAGGGCGACCGGGTGCGGTATTGTAGCGGTGTCATGGGGAGGAGCGCCCATAGTCCGGCCCCGGGGATGTAGCGATATCGGTGAACCTCGTTAACAAATCTCGGTGTCGTGCTCGTGTGATTGCTTGGTCCTCGGATGATCAACGGTATGCCTCGGATTTATTCTAACAAGTGGTATCATGAGCAAGGTTACGTGTAGTCGCTGTGCGTTGATCTAGAGGATTGGATGACCGAAGAATCGATCAGTCGCCGAGATCAGGTGACAGAATATTGGATAGATCGGTTGGATTGATGGAAGCAACACGTGGTCCAAGCGCACATATGGAAGTTCCAGCGAGACGGATTGATCGTTCGATCTGTTCAGGCGACTGGCGGCGTAGTAGCTGGCTCGGGAGACGCGGTGCAAGCAGGCTTGGGCGACGCAGACGCGGTGCAGCGCCTGACGTGGGAAGCCAAGCAAGGCTCGCGAAACCGGTGCGTGAGCGATGTTGTGGTGGGCCATCATGGCCCTACGCGGAGCAGCCTTTGGCATGGGACAATGATGTGCGTGTACAGGCGCGTGGTGCGGCACGTCACAATGCAATCAGGAGCTGTGTTTATGAGATTTGTTTGGAGACCAAAACGGGACCGAGTCCCGGAAGGAAGTCGTCTCAGGAACGGAGTCTTGCATGCTCGCTTTAAGGGCTGGTACAGGCAGCCGTAGAAGAGATGCACAGGCAGATCAAATCGAGCGAAGGAAATCCATTGATATGTATACATTGGAAAGCACAGACTTGGGAAAGCAACGTTAGCATCAGATATTGTGCCAGGAGCATATCACGTGAAAGACCAAAAGTGGTTGGATTTTGCTATTAGTACACAGCGGTGCACCTCATCAGGTTTTGTTTGTGTACTTGGGCATCACGTGAGAAAAGCTCGGATAATTTTTCGCAGGGTCAGCCGTACAAAGAACTATGGCGAACATGGGTGAAAGTTTGTTGGCACAATGGGAATGCTTGAAGGCGTTGCGGGAAGTCATGTCAGCTAAGATGGACTTATCAAGTGATGAATTAGAATTCACGGAAGATGATCTGAGAGCCTTGAGCGTGTCGTGCAGCTGGAAAAGTTCGGCTGGGTCGGACTAGACAGTCTGACGGATCGACGCGAGTTGGTTGATACAGAAGGCGGTGGTGGGATCAACGACGACGAAATAAGAGCGTGGTGCTGATGGTGACCGACTTCTGGGCGTGGAAACACGTGTCGCAGGCCCGAGGGCTTGTGTGACTTCGACAAGACTATGACGCGGGGTTGGTTCAAGACGGTGTACACACGGAGCTTGAAGTCGACGGGGCGCGGGGTGGCACGTACAACCACCATAGAGTCATGTTGAAGGTGGAGCTGGATTAAGGGGCTACGGCGTAAGTCGACGGTGTAAGGATCCAGAGAATCGAAGCCTATTCAGCGGGGAAAAAGCGAGCGACACATAATTTGGACTGGAGCCCAATGGTCCGATGGAAGCGTGAAACTCATCATCGGTCGGTGATGATCGGTGGTACTCTGCAGTGGGGGTTGAGTGGTGTGGTTTCGCGACCCTTGAGACTCGACCAGGACATCGGAAGCTCGACGCAGTAATAGCGGCGAGGCATGCGGTATGCACGGGACATGGAGATGGGCCAGGGCTCTGGTGGTCATACATGTGGTGAGGCAACTGCGAATTTGACTCGGGATGACTACAAGAAATGGTTAAATTTTTTCAAGTTTCAGACAGGCGGTCAAGAAAGGAGCGGTGATGTTGAGTTCAGGTAACTCTTATGTGTGACACCCAATATGTGAGTTGTTCATTTTCACGCAGGTCAGTGATCAGTGTGTGATGGCGTTGGACTGATACTCTGGAAGTTGGGAGCACAAACTAGAGTAACAACAAACTTAATTTTGCTCGAGTGTTGGCTGTGATCAAGAAAAGAAGGGACTACAAGTTGCAGGTGGAGTCATATGAAGTCTTTGGAGTAGCAGCGGTACTCACGTGATAAGCTCAAGTCCAATGTACATGAAAGTTTGACGCATTGACGAATTCAGGGTGGTGGAGTATATTCGCCAAGGTGGAGTTTGTTGGAGTTATGTCGAATATAGTGTATGAGGTAGGTTACAGTTGGACTTGTAGTTGCATTGTGTTTAGATAGGATATGGAGTCGTGTCCTAGGACACTTGTATCTTAAGCCTCTCATATATAGCGGGGGTAGACACACGATGTAACCTATGCCAACATAATAGCACCGGAACGCAGGGGAAGCCGGCGGCATGTGCCGGTGTCCAGGGCGACCGGGTGCGGTATTGTAGCGGTGTCATGAGAAGGAGCGCCCATAGTCAGGCCCCGGGGATGTAGCCATATCGATGAACCTCGTTAACAAATCTCGGTGTCGTGCTCGTGTGATTGCTTGGTCCTCGGATGATCAACGGTATGCCTCAAATTTATTCTAACATTTTTTACAGCGCTGTCGGCCTCTAGGGAAGAGGAAGGATAATGATGCGATGGCATACATTCTTCTCAAGATCAAGCACAGCGTCACGCCTACCACAGGAATGCTTGAGCCAGATCAGTCCGTCTAGTTTGCCGTTCTAGCGCTCTTCTATGAGTCGCGCCTTGTATCTGCGCGTTTTACCTTTGCTTTAACTTCCCATCTTGTTGATGCATGGTCTCCAATAACTGTATGTCAGTATTATGGCTGTTGCTGGTTTTATTAATTTAAAGTCGGTGCTTCTTGTGCCTGTTTCTGAAAAAAACATTGAGCCTTTTTTTTGCGGGTGAACATTGAGCCTTTTCTTTAAGTTCAAAAAATGGATTTTTACAGGCTGAATAAATTCAAAGTTTTTTGTACACGCATGTATAGCAATGTAGTAGTATATCGGGTCAATTTTTCATCAATATACGTGCTTGCATGTGAGAGATAAAAAACGATAAATACATGCAAAAAAATGGGCTTGTTTTTTCCTGTTGATTTTGGGGCCAAAACTTTGTCTTCTTTGTGCAGCGTATAATACAACATATTATTGAATGAAATTTCACTAAGTACTTAGACCACATGCATGCGTATTCATGTAAAAAATAAAGAAAATCAAATCTTTTAAGCATGATTTTTTTAGGAGTTCAAATAAACATGCTCCAATGCACCCGTGCACCAAAAGTCCACTTTACTCATAGCTGGCTCTTTTTTGTGGCCGAGTCTCTGCGTACGCGTCCACACCAGCTTACCTTTCTCCACATCTCTGGAGATATTCATCCGATACGGCCGTAATTAGTACTGCAGCAAGCAAACCCACATGCCATTACGTTTCTCCTGTCATCCTCTCAGCGTGGAGCGTAGACTATAATCTGGCCCCGTGGTGACGAATTTTCTTTGAGCGTGCAGCACAGTCGTTGGACTTTTGAGTCTCCAGCTTGCCGGTCGTCTGGCCATATGTGCTAGCTATATACGGTCTATGTCAATTGTCAACCTTGATGTATTCATCTATACCAAAGATTGAGGCTGCTCTGCTCTCTTCCCCGAAGGTAGGCCATCTGTGCTATATATGGTCTATGTCGACCTTGATGTTTTTATCCTTATCAACTACTCCCTTCGTCCGAAAACACTTGTCATCAAAATGGATAAAAGGAGATGTATCTAGACATATTTTAGTTTTAGATAAATTCATTTTTATTCATTTTGATGACAAGTATTTTCGGACGGAGGAAGTAGTTCCATTAATTGCAGACTTTGTCAACTTTCATCTAATCTGTGACGGCGCAAGCAGCTATGCACTACATCCCCATCTTCTTCCTCCTGTTCTTGAGTTCATTCTGCAAACCCGATGACCAGCTCACACAAGCAAAGCCACTCACCGACCGCGACACTCTCATCTCCGAGAGCGGTGACTTTGCTCTAGGCTTCTTCTCCCCGACAAGCTCCAACAAGAGTTTTTACCTTGGCATATGGTACCACAGCCTCCCCGGGCCACGGACCGCCGTGTGGATCGCCAACCGAGACAGCCCAATCACCAACCCTTGGTCCATGATGCTCGCGGTAACTAACAATTCTCGCATGGTATTATCTGACTCTGAAGGCCGTAATATTTGGATGGCAGCAAGCAATATCACCACTGGAGCGGCAGGAGCTTATGCAGTACTAAACAACTCGGGGAACTTTGTTCTCCGTTCGTCGAACAACATGGACATATGGCAGGGTTTTGATCATCCAACCGACACAATACTTCCAACCATGAGATTCTTGGTGAGCTACAAAGCACAAATCATCGCACGCCTTGTTGCTTGGAAGGGCCCGGATGACCCATCTTCTGGGGACTTCTCATGCAGCGGCGACACAAGATCCCCAGACCTTCAGTTGGTAACTTGGAACAAGGCTAGGTTATATTGTCGTATCATTGTGTTGGACGGTGTGTCGGTGTCCGGTGGCACACTAAACAACACTAGCTCCATCTCGTACCGAACAATTGTCACCTCTGGAGACGAGTTCAGTTACAGGTTCACTGTTTCCGACAACTCACCATTCAGGCGCATGATGCTTGACTACACTGGCAAGTTGAAGAATCTAGGTTGGGACAATCACTCTGCGTCGTGGATAGTCATCAATGAGCTTATGAGCACCCCAATAGTGCTTGCGATCTCTACGCCTCTTCTGGCCCGTTTGGCTACTGTGACTTCACTGAGGCCATTCCAACATGTCAGTGCTTTGATGGGTTTGAGCCCATCGACAGTAGTAACTCTTTTAAAGGATGTCAGAGAAAAGAAGCGCTGAAATGCAGCAAGAAAAGTCATTTCACGCCTTTTCCTGGAATGAAGGTTCCTAACATGTTCTTGCATATACGGAACAGAAACTTGGATGACTGTGCAGCTGAGTGCATCAACAATTGCTCGTGTACAGCGTATGCTTATGCCGACTTGAGTAGCGGAGGTGCTATGGCAGACCCATCAAGGTGCTTAGTTTGGTCAGGGGAGCTTATTGATGCTCAGAAGGCAACCGGTAGCGAGAACCTGTACCTCCGACTTGCCGACTCTCCTGGTATTCGGTATTCCATGCCCTTTTTTTTACCTAGTCAGTAGTGTTTTTAATACTCTATTGCTAGTATATACTCCAAAAAAATCTAAGCATACCATTTTCAAGATATCCGATCTAAATATATCAAGCAGTATCAGTAGTTAAAGTTTTAGAAGTTCCATATCCAAAACATCACCACTGGTAGAAAAAGGGCCTATAGTCCCGGTTCGTAAGGGCCTTTAGTCCCGGTTCCGGAACCGGGACTAAAGTGTCGGTACTAATACCTCCCCTCTTTAGTCCCGGTTCAATCCAGAACCAGGACTAAAGGCCCTCCACGTGGGCAGTGCGCAGAGCCCAGTCAGGAGACCCTTTGGTCCCGGTTGGTGGCACCAACCGGGACCAATAGGCATCCACGCGTCAGCACTTCTGTGGCTGGGGTTTTTGTTTTTTTTTGAAAGGGGGGGGGGTTGGGGGTTTTGGGGGGTTAATTTAGGTGTTTCATATATTGTGATAGCTAGTTATAATTAATAGAGAGAAGTGTCCTCTGTTATGTCTGTGCTTGGTCGACGATACGTACTATACATACGTATATAGAGAGGACTAGACACGCTAGCTAGCTAGTAAGCAAACGAAGGAAACAGAAGATCGTCATGAACATATATGCATATATACAGAGAGAAGTGATATCGACCACCTCTCCTTCTCCGAGAGATTGGTCGAACAACAAGTTCTCGTATATCTATCTGACACTACCGGCTACATATATACAATAATTATCTCTTACAAATATAATCATACGGACTCAGGGTCCACATAGAATTCTCCGTCTTCAGGGATCACGTGGTCAAGAAAGAATGCCGCCAATTCCTCTTGAATTGCTCGCATGCGAGCTGGTGCTAGGAGTTCATCCCGCTTCCGAAACATCTAATTTGAAGAAGGGGGTCAATACATATATATATATATATATATATATATATATATATATATATATATATATATATATATATATAAATGAATGAAACTCAACACAAATGATGGTAATAAAATAAAATTGTGAATGTTGTTATTTACGTACTTCATATTGTTCGTTAGAGTACCCGCCCCGCTCACAGGTCGTGTGGTGGATGGACTCGCAGATGTAGTATCCACATAAATCATTCCCTTGTTCCTGCCACAACCACTTTACAAGAAATAGAGGTCAATCAAATTGATAAGCAAGAATGCTAAATGGTATTGATGAAACTAGCGCTTGAATCACTAGGAGATGCGCGGAACATGCTACTATAGTACTTACTTTCGGGTGTCTAAATTCCAGCTCCTTCGGCAGTCCCGGAACTGTTTTGGTGAATTTTCTCCAAACCTCGCCGGACAAAGAAAACAATTACTTGATATCAGGAAATGAACAAAGTTGCTGATATGGTGGATAATGATCGATTTAACTTACTTCTTGAGGATTTCAGTCATGTCCGCATACTCCTTGGGATCTTTTCGTTTAGAGTCCAAGACGGTTACTACTCCCTGCTCAAGCTTAATCTCTAGGAGAATATAGTGGAAACTGCACACACATGCATAACTCATGAATTACATTACTATAACCTTGACTAATATATAAGGGAAACCGAATACGCACAAGACAGTAACACTCACCTGAAGTTGTAAGGAAAGAGTATTATATCTTTGTTTTGATTTATTACGAACGATCGTAGCAAGTTGGCCTCGGTAGCTGCGGCATGAAGTTTAACCTGAGTTGCATCTATGAGATATGTGTTAATGAACCCAATATCACCGACTTGTCTTTTCTTCAATTCGGCGATCTTCAATCTGCATAATATAGTGAGGATGATTATAAATACATGCAATGAAAGAGCTAAGCTATATAGAGAAACTTAATGACAGAAGTAGTACTACTTACAGACAGTAGCAGGCGACCGTTGTTTTATCGAGGGCCAATTGATTGAAAAACTGATAGAACTCCTCAAATGGAACAGGCAACAGATCAATTCCAACGAGGTCATGCTCCTTTTTAACTTTCACATACAAAGTACTCCTCCCCCCAGAGTCTCTGCAGATTTTCAAGTACCAATCATGCAATCTTCGCATCATCGTTGATAGAGATCTTTCATCTTTGACGAGAGGCTTCCCGTACTCGTATCTTTGTATCTGCACCTCCATGGGTTCATAATGTACTTCGTCGGGCAGGTAATCTGCAAGATTGCTATAACCGGGCACCATCCTCGGATCATTATCGACGTTGTGGCTAGGCACCTTGAGCGGGGGGCACGATTGCTTCGCTTGTTCGCCGAGCTGGGCAATTTGTTTCCCAGCTCGTCGTTCTTTCAGCCTTTGATCACTGACAGTACTTCCCGACCGCTCCGCTTCGGCAAATTCCTTTCCAATAATGCGGTCATAGTTTCCTTTCGGCGGATCAGACTTCGGTGGTTTTGTCAGGGCAGCCAGAGTGCGCTTCACTTTCACCCGATCTACCTTCTCCTCCGGAGGTGGATGTTTCTTTGCTTTCACCCCTTCAAAGAAGTTCCTCACTTCTTCTCGCGCGATCTCGGCGTTCTCCTCCAGGGTCCTCTCATATGGTAACTTCTCTGGAGTCTTCAGAGAAGGACCGAATCTGTATGTCCTCCCGCCTCTGGTTGTACTGCTAGACGCCGACCGAGCAGACGGAGCGGTTGTCTTCTTTACTTGCTTAAGCGGCGGAGGAGAAGGACTACGACGCGCCGGAGCAGCTGGAGCGGCGGCAGGTCTCTTCCGCCCTTGCTGACGAGGCGGAGAAGGAGGAGGCTGGCTGCTCGGGCGCGTCGGCGCAGGCGGAGAAGGAGGCGGAGTGCCGCCACGCGCCGGAGAAGGAGCCGGCCGAGGGCCCTGATCGTCACTCGCCGGAGGAGGAGGCGGTGGAGGCGGAGTGCCCTGACTCGCCGGAGGAGGAGGAGGAGGCGGTGGCGTCCAGTTCGGAAGGTTGATGAGCTCCTTCCGCCATAGGCATGGAGTCTTCAGAGCAGACCCCAGCCGAGTCTCCCCTTCACCGGTAGGGTGGTCAAGCTGGAGGTCCTCAAATCCCTCCGTTATCTCATCCACCATCACCCTAGCATATCCTTCTGGAATCGGCCGGCAGTGAAAAGTTGCGCCGGGTTCAGTAGGATAAACAGAGCCAACAGCCGCCTTGACCTTCAAATTCATCCATTGCGTCATAAGGTGGCAATTTTGAGACTCCGTTATAGCATCCACGGGATAGCTGGCAGGAGCCGTCAAGGCATGCTCCAGCTGAAGCAGCTCGGTGGAAGCCACGCTGCTTCTGCGCTGAGATGGCGGGGTAGCTTCGGGGGAGGCTTCGGCAGTACGTTTGCTGCGATTTGCTTCTCGTTCCTCTATCGCGTCTACCCTTGCTTGCAGCGCCTGTATTTGGGTCTGCTGCACTTTTTTCCTCCTCTCATGGGATTTGTAACCGCCTGCGTCCGGAAACCCAACCTTCCACGGAATGGAGCCTGGCGTGCCTCGTGTCCGTCCAGGGTGCTCAGGATTCCCGAGGGCCATTGTGAGCTCGTCGTTCTCTCTGTCTGGAAAGAACGTCCCTTCCTGCGCTGCTTCGATATACTGCTTAAGCTTACTGACTGGTATGTCCATTTGATCGTTCGTCCAAATGCACTTCCCTGTTACAGGGTCCAGTGTTCCGCCAGCCCCGAAGAACCAAGTCCGGCAACGGTCTGGCCAGTTAATTGTCTCTGGTTCGATCCCTTTATGAACCAGATCATTCTCAGTCTTGGACCACTTAGGCCGGGCTACGAGGTAGCCACCTGACCCCGTGCGATGGTGAAGCTTCTTCTTCGCAGCATTTTGCTTGTTTGTCGCCGACATCTTCTTACTCTTTTCTGATGTCTTGTGGGCCACAAATGCGGGCCAGTGATCTCTGATCTTCTCATATCTGCCCTTGAATTCTGGTGTCTCATTATTTTCGACAAACTTATTCAGCTCTTTCTTCCACCTCCTGAATAGTTCTGCCATCCTCTTCAGAGCAAAAGACTTGATTAATTTCTCTTTAACTGGGTTCTCTGGATTATCCTCAGGCGGTAGGGTGAAATTTGACTTCAGCTCAGTCCAAAGATCATTTTTCTGCATATCATTGACATAAGACACCTCAGGGTCTTCTGTAGCCGGCTTAAACCATTGCTGGATGCTTATCGGGATCTTGTCCCTAACCAGAACCCCGCACTGAGCAACAAATGCGCTCTTTGTCCGGAGGGGTTCAATAGGTTGGCCGTCGGGCGCGATTGCTATGATCTCAAACTTTTCATCCGAGCTCAACTTTTTCTTCGGGCCTCGTCTCTTTACCGAAGTTGTGCTCGATTCGGAGGGCTAGAAAAAAGAACAAAGACTTAATTAATATGTGTACATACCAAAACAATGAATGCATCAATCAGCTAGTCAGCATAGGCTTAACTAATATATATACCTGGCCGGACTCGGTTCGGTCACCGGAGCCGTCATCACGGTCTCCTTCTTGCACCGGCATTGGGTCACCGGAGCCGTCCTCATGTTCTTCTTCTTGCACCGGCATTAGGTCACCGTAGCCAGCTTGTTCACCCTCTCCTTCCAGACCATCGGTTTCGTTGAGAAACAACGAGATGGCATCACTTCCTTCTGCGATTATGTCCCTCAACAACGCTTCTTTTGTTGCTTCGTCTAGGGCGGTGTCCATAGTTTCTACAAATATTTACAACATGGCAATTATTATTCAAACATGACAGATGGATATATTAGTGCCAAACATAGAACTAGCTACCTAATCATAGTAAGCTATCGGGAGGGGGTATATATCGACAACGACGACACTACATCTATGTCCCTCGACGACCCTCGTTCCCGATAAAAAAAAGAGGAAGAAGAAGAAAAATAAGAGGAGAAGAAAGAATAGAGGAGAAGATCTCCTCTATTCTTTCTTCTCCTCTTTTTTTCTTCTTCCTCTTCTTTTTTATCCTCTTCTTCCTCTCATGTTCGATAGGATCGCCGAGGGGTCGGGAGGTTGCCTAGTGTCAAGGGATTCAACAAAACCATGTCTTCATCATTAGGCGAAAGTAACATGTGCATGATGGTACGAAGCTCTTCAAAGTTGTTCTGGAACGGAGTCCCAGATAGGATAATTCGCTTTTTGGTACAAAGTTCAGCAAGAGCCTTCCGAATATCGCTATTTGGAAGGCCTTTGCTGAATTCGTACCAAAAGGCGGATTATTCTATCCGGGACTCCATTCCAGAACAACTTTGCAGAACTTCGTACCAACATGCCCTGGTTACTTCCGGCTAATGATGAAGGCATGGATTTCTTCAATACTTTGACACTAGGAAACCTCTCTCTACTTCCGGCTAATAAGAATAAGAAGAAGAAGAAGAAGAAGAAGAAGAAGAAGAAGAAGAAGAAGAAGAAGAAGAAGAAGAAGAAGAAGAAGAAAAGAAGAAAAAAAGAGGAGAAGAAGAAAGGAATAGTGGAGAAAAGAGAAAATAGAATATATTCTATTTTCTCTTCTTCTCCACTATTCCTTTCTTCTTCTCCTCTTCTTTTTCTTCTTTTTTCTTCTTCTTATTTATTTCTCCTCTTCTTTTCGGTAGAGGAAACCCTAAATAGCTAGCAAGTATCGTGGGTGTGAGATACATGTGGCCTTCGGTGTCGGACACTACATCCACGTCCCACAAGTGACGTGGGCGTCGAAGCCCGCGCCACTTGTGGGATGTGGGTGTAGTGTCCGACACCGACGGTACATGTATCTCACACCGACGATACTTTCTATTTAGGGTTTCTCCTCTACCGCTCCTCGACCTCTCGACGACCCTCGTTCCCGATAAAATAAAGAGGAAGAAGAAGAAGAAAAAAAGAGAAGAAAGAATAGAGGAGAAGACTTCCTCTTCTTCCTCTCCTCTTCTTCTCCCTCTTCTTCCCCTTCTTCCTCGCCTCTCTCATGAATGTCCGGCGTTCTCGACCCCCCCCCCACGTGTCGAAGAAAAAAAAGAAAAAAAAGAGGAGAAGAAGAAAGGAATAGAGGAGAAAAGAGAAAATAGAATATATATTCTATTTTTCTCTTCTTCTCCTCTATTCCTTTCTTCTTCTCCTCTTCTTTTTCTTCTTTTTTCTTCTTCTTATTTATTTCTCCTCTTCTTTTCGGTAGAGGAAACCCTAAATAGCTAGCAAGTATCGTGGGTGTGAGATACATGTGGCCTTCGGTGTCGGACACTACATCCACGTCCCACAAGTGACGTGGGCGTCGAAGCCCGCGCCACTTGTGGGATGTGGGTGTAGTGTCCGACACCGACGGTACATGTATCTCACACCGACGATACTTTCTATTTAGGGTTTCTCCTCTACCGCTCCTCGACCTCTCGACGACCCTCGTTCCCGATAAAATAAAGAGGAAGAAGAAGAAGAAAAAAGAAGAGAAGAAAGAATAGAGGAGAAGACTTCCTCTTCTTCCTCTCCTCTTCTTCTCCCTCTTCTTCCCCTTCTTCCTCGCCTCTCTCATGAATGTCCGGCGTTCTCGACCCCCCCCCCACCCTCGACCCCTAGGCGACCGTCGACCCCTCCCGATAAAAAAAAGATGAAGAAGAAGAAAAAAAGAGGAGAAGAAAGAATAGAGGAGAAGCTCCTCTATTCTTTCTTCTCCTCTTTTTTTTCTTCTTCCTCTTCTTTTTTATCCTCTTCTTCCTCTCATGTTCGACGACCCTCGACCCCGATAACATTTTTCCCGATAACATTTTTTCTCCGAGATAGTTAGTGTTCCCGAGTGAACCGGAGGGGGACATTTTTTTCTACGAATGTTCTATATACATACATCCATCGATATCATTCCATACATACATATACATCTACATTATATATGAACAAAAAAATATCAAAATTCATCATACATACATGTACAGTATATATGAACAAAAATTATAAACTTTCTCCCCAACTCATACATACATACATACATACATCTACATCATATCAATATTTTGCAAATTAAGGAGCAGGGAAGGAAGGAAGGGGGGAGGATGGGGCGGTAGCTACCTCTCCCGGAGGGATCGGGGAGGAGACGCGGGCGGCCGGCGTCGGGGGCGACGGCGACGAGGACGGGCTCGGGGTCGGCGAGGGCGAGGGCGACGGCGGGGCGCGCTCGGCGGCGGCGGACGGGCTCGGGGGCGCAGGGGGTGCTCGGGGGCGGCGGATGGGCTCGGCGGCGCAGGGGGTGCTCGGGGCGGTGGACGGGCGGCCGGCGACGACGGCGAGGCAGGGGCGCTCGGGGCGGGGCAGGGGCAACGGCGGCGACGGCGAGGCGAGCACAGGGGCAGCCTGGCGGCGACGTCGGGGCGGGATCGAAGAAACTGAACCAAAATTTTCACAAGTGTGGCTTATATAGACGGAGCATTGGTCCCGGTTGGTGGCACAAACCGGGACTAATGCCCCCTTTAGTCCCGGTTGGTGCCACGAACCGGGACCAAAGGCCAATTTTCAGCAGCCCAAAGGGCGGGAAGCGGCGGCCTTTGGTCCCGGTTGGTGGAACCAACCGGGACTAAAGGGGGGCATTGGTCACGGTTGGTGCCACGAACCGGGACCAATGCCCCCTTTAGTCCCGGTTGGTGCCACCAACCGGGACCAATGGCCTTTGCTGCCCCGAGCCCAAAAGTTTAGTCCCACATCGCTAGCTGAAGGGCGCCGGCACTGGTTTATAAGCGCTGGTGTTCCTACCCATTCGAGCTCCTCTCTAATGCAGGCTTTCGGGCCTAAACTTGCTACTGCCTGTGGGCCTATTGGGCCTTCTGCGGGCCTGAATCTGGCCCATGTAGGGTTTCTAGTCGTATTCAGGCCGTGGAGGCCCAGTAGGAGGCATTTTTTTTGGTTTTTTCTTTTTATTTCTATATTTTTTTGGTTTTTTATTTTTTTATTTCTACTTAAAACTAAATACTTACAGTTTTTTAGTGATTTCTTTTAGCTTTTAGGTCACAAAAATTATAAACTTTCTGTTAGTGCCATTAGTTTTAAATTTTAAATAGTTTAAATTTGAATTTTTAAAAATTTGTGTGAATCACTAGTTTATGAATAACTTTACTATAAAAATAGAATTTTTTTCTATTTATTTTTTATTTCTACTTACAACTAAATACTTACAGTTTTTTAGTGATTTCTTTTTGCTTTTAGGTCACAAAAATTATAAACTTTCTGTTAGTGCCATTAGTTTTAAATTTTAAATAGTTTAAATTTGAATTTTTAAAAATTTGTGTGAATTACTAGTTTATGAATAACTTTACTATAAAAATAGAATTTTTTTTCTATTTATTTTTTATTTCTACTTACAACTAAATACTTACAGTTTTTAGTGATTTCTTTTTGCTTTTAGGTCACAAAAATTATAAAATTTCTGTTAGTGCCATTAGTTTTAAATTTTAAATAGTTTAAATTTGAATTTTTAAAAATTTGTGTGAATCACTAGTTTATGATTAACTTTACTATAAAACGGACAATGGTAGCATGTTCGTCTGTTACAAATTTGGCATGGTATGATCATAATATTTGCGGGAGAAAGTCTTCACTTTTTCTTCGCTTGTGTCATTTGCTTATTGCGCCGTAACCATGGATAATCTTCATTGTTTATCAGGATGCTTGGGTCAGCCTTGACATTGAAGGGAGGAATTTCATGAAATTTTTCATAATCTTCAGACATGTCTGTCTTGCCGTCCACTCCCAGGATGTCCCTTTTTCCTGAAAGAACTATGTGGCGCTTTGGCTCATCGTATGATGTATTCGCTTCCTTATCTTTTCTTTTTCTCGATTTGGTAGACATGTCCTTCACATAGATAACCTGTGCCACATCATTGGCTAGGACGAACGGTTCGTCAGTGTACCCAAGATTTTTCAGATCCACTGTTGTCATTCCGTACTGTGGGTCTACCTGTACCTCGCCGCCTAACAGATTGACCCATTTGCACTTAAACAAAGGGACCTTAAAATCAGGTCCGTAGTCAAGTTCCCATATGTCCACTATGTAACCATAATATGTGTCCTTTCCGCTCTCTGTTGCTGCATCAAAGCGGACACCGCTGTTTTGGTTGGTGCTCTTTTGATCTTGGGCGATCGTGTAAAATGTATTCCCATTTATCTCGTATCCTTTGTAAGTCAATACAGTCAAAGATGGTCCCCTGGACAACAAGTACAACTCATCACAAATAGTGTTGTCACCTCTGAGACGTGTTTCCAACCAACTGCTGAAAGTCCTGATGTGTTCACATGTAATCCAGTCATCGCACTGCTCCGGGTGTTTGGAGCGCAGACTGTTCTTGTGTTCATCGACATACGGGGTCACCAAGGTAGAGTCCTGTAGAACTGTGTAATGTGCTTGAGACCAAGAATATCCGTCCCTGCATATTATTGAGTCTCTTCCAAGAGTGCCTTTTCCAGTCAGTCTCCCCTCATACCGCGATTTAGGGAGACCTATCTTGTTAAGGCCAGGAATGAAGTCAACACAAAACCCGATAACATCCTCTGTTTGATGGCCCATGGAGATGCTTCCTTCTGGCCTAGCGCGGTTACGGACATATTTCTTTAGGACTCCCATGAACCTCTCAAAGGGGAACATATTGTGTAGAAATACGGGCCCCAGGATGACAATCTCGTCGACTAGATGAACTAGGACGTGCGTCATGATATTGAAGAAGGATGGTGGGAACACCAGCTCGAAACTGACAAGACATTGCGCCACATCACTCCTTAGCCTTGGTACGATTTCTGGACCGATCACCTTCTGAGAGATTGCATTGAGGAATGCACATAGCTTCACAATGGCTAATCGGACGTTTTCCGGTAGAAGCCCCCTCAATGCAACCGAAAGCAGTTGCGTCATAATCACGTGGCAGTCATGAGACTTTAGGTTCTGAAACTTTTTCTCTGGCATATTTATTATTCCCTTTATATTCGACGAGAAGCCAGTCGTGACCTTCATACTGAGCAGGCATTCAAAGAAGATTTCTTTCTCTTCTTTCGTAAGAGCGTAGCTGGCAGGACCTTTATACTGCTTCGGAGGCATGCCGTCTTTTTTGTGCAAACGTTGCAGGTCCTCTCGTGCCTCAGGTGTATCTTTTGTCTTCCCATACACGCCCAACAAGCCTAGCAGGTTCACGCAAAGGTTCTTCGTCACGTGCATCACGTCGATTGAGGAGCGGACCTCTAGGTCTTTCCAGTAGGGTAGGTCCCAAAATATAGATTTCTTCTTCCACATGGGTGCGTGTCCCTCAGCGTCATTCGGAACAGCTAGTCCACCGGGACCCTTTCCAAAGATTACGTAGTGTAAATCATTGACCATAGCAAGCACGTGATCACCGGTGCGCATGGCGGGCTTCTTCCGGTGATCTGCCTCGCCTTTGAAATGCTTGCCTTTCTTTCGACATTGATGGTTGGTCGGAAGAAATCGACGATGGCCCAGGTACACATTCTTCCTGCATTTGTCCAGGTATATACTTTCAGTGTCATCTAAACAGTGCGTGCATGCGTGGTATCCTTTGTTTGTCTGTCCTGAAAGGTTACTGAGAGCGGGCCAATCGTTGATGGTCACGAACAGCAACGCCTTAAGGTTAAATTCCTCCTGTCTGTGCTCATCCCACGTACGTACACCGTTTCCATTCCACAGCTGTAAAAGTTCTTCAACTAATGGCCTTAGGTACACATCAATTTCGTTGTCGGGTTGCTTAGGGCCTTGGATGAGAAGTGGCATCATAATGAACTTCCGCTTCATGCACATCCAAGGAGGAAGGTTATACATACATAGAGTCACGGGCCAGGTGCTGTGATTGCTGCTCTGCTCCCCGAAAGGATTAATGCCATCCGCGCTTAAAGCAAACCATACATTCCTTGGGTCCTTTGCAAACTCATCCCAGTACTTTATCTCGATTTTTCTCCACTGCGACCCGTCAGCGGGTGCTCTCAACTTCCCATCTTTCTTTCGGTTCTCACTGTGCCATCGCATCAACTTGGCATGCTCTTCGTTTCTGAACAGACGTTTCAACCATGGTATTATAGGAGCATACCACATCACCTTCGCAGGAACCCTCTTCCTGAGGGGCTCGCCGTCAACATCACCAGGGTCATCTCGTCTGATCTTATACCGCAATGCACCGCATACCGGGCATGCGTTCAGATCCTTGTATGCACCACGGTAGAGGATGCAGTCATTAGGGCATGCATGTATCTTCTCCACCTCCAATCCTAGAGGGTATATGACCTTCTTTACTACGTATGTACTGTCGGGCAATTCGTTATCCTTTGGAAGCTTCTTCTTCAATATTTTCAGTAGGTTCTCAAATCCTTTGTCAGCCACAGCATTCTCTGCCTTCCACTTCAGCAATTCCAGTACGGTACCGAGCTTTGTGTTGCCATCTTCGCAATTGGGGTATAACCCTTTTTTGTGATCCTCTAACATGTGATCGAACTTCAGCTTCTCCTTTTGACTAATGCATTGCGTCCTTGCATCGACAATGACCCGGCGGAGATCATCATCATCGGGCACATCATCTGGTTCCTCTTGATCTTCAGCAGCTTCACCCGTGGCAGCATCATTGGGCACATCGTCTGGTTCCTCTTGATCTTCACCAGCTCCCCCCGTTGCAGCATCATCGTATTCAGGGGGCACATAGTTGTCATCATACTCTTCTTCTTCGCCGTCTTCCATCATAACCCCTATTTCTCCGTGCCTCGTCCAAACATTATAGTGTGGCATGAAACCCTTGTAAAGCAGGTCGGAGTGAAGGATTTTCCGGTTAGAGTAAGACCTCATATTCCCACATTCAGTGCATGGACAACACATAAAACCATTCTGCTTGTTTGCCTCAGCCGCATCGAGAAACTCATGCACGCCCTTAATGTACTCGCGGGTGTGTCTGTCACCGTACATCCATTGCCGGTTCATCTGTGTGCATTATATATAATTAAGTGTCCAAATTAATAGAAGTTCATCATCACATTAAAACCAAAGTGCATACATAGTTCTCATCTAACAACATATAGCTCTCCAGAGCATCTAATTAATTAAACCATACATTGAAACTATGTAAAACATTTCAATGCGAAAACAAATGTGATCATAATCGCAACCAAGGTAACAATTGATCCAACGGTATAATGATACCAAGCCTCGGTATGAATGGCATATTTTCTAATCTTTCTAATCTTCAAGCGCATTGCATCCATCTTGATCTTGTGATCATCGACGACATCCGCAACATGCAACTCCAATATCATCTTCTCCTCCTCAATTTTTTTTATTTTTTCCTTCAACAAATTGTTTTCTTCTTCAACTAAATTTAACCTCTCGACAATAGGGTCGGTTGGCATTTCCGATTCACATACATCCTAGATAAATAAAATCTATGTCACGTTGGTCGGCATAATTTTCATAAACAATAAATGAACCAATAGTTATAAAGATAATATACATACCAAATCCGAATCATACACAGGACGAGGGCCGACGGGGGCGGATATCAAAACCATCGCACTATATAAGATGCAATAATAAATGTAAGAAAATGATACAAGTATCTATCTAAACATACAAGTAAGAATATTTTTCCTTTCAGAAAGAAGATAAGAACAAGAGGCTCACCACGGTGGTGTCGGTGATGAGATCGGCGTGGGTGATCGACGGCGGTGAAGATGGGGACGGGGCGTGACGGACCGCTAAATCTAGACAAATCTCGAGGAAAATGGAGCTTGGAGGTCGAGCTTCGAGAGGAGAAAGCTTAAGTAGTGTGGCTCGGGCATTCCATCGAACACCTCATGTGCATAGGAGGTGAGCTAGAGCACCACAAAGCCCTCTCCCCCTCGGCCAGAAAAAACAGAGCACTGTGCTCTGCTCTTGTGCGAGGGGGTATATATAGGCACCTCATTGGTCCTGGTTGGTGGCATGAACCGGGACTAAAGGGGAGCCTTTGGTCCCGGTTCAAGCCACCAACCGGGACCAATGGTGGTGGGCCAGGAGCGAGGCCCATTGGTCCTGGTTCGTCCCACCAACCGGGACCAAAAGGTCCAGACGAACCGGGACCAATGGCCCACGTGGCCCGGCCAGCCCCCTGGGCTCACGAACCGGGACCAATGCCCACATTGGTCCCGGTTCTACACTGAACCGGGACTAATGGGCTGAGCCGGCCTGGACCATAGCCCTGTTTTCTACTAGTGCACGTTGTTTAGAACTGGAAGGAGTACATAAAAGGAAGGTGCTCTTGTTTAAATATACACGACATTCCTTTTAACATCATTTTACAATTGCTAGGTTGTTCAATTACTTCTGGCCTTCACTTTCAAATTCAACTACAATTCTTTCCAGATTCCATGTCTTAACTTTCCCAGAAGGAGAATTTTCACCCGCAATTTTTTCTCCCAGAAGGCCATAGCTAGTTACTATTTTTTTGTCTTGAATTAACAATAATGGCCAATGCATATTTGCAAAATCAACTACCTTTTTTTAAGATGACCAAATCTTTGATTTACCACCTGCCCTGGTAGTTCTGGTTAAGAAATAACGTTAGTCTAGGTGCCTAATTAGCTTCACTAATCCGTCATGATACTTATGGAAGTTAATTCTGAATTCTGATTGGACGCATTTCTGCCGTCGACAAGAAAACCAGTCCAGTAGAGATTGTACTCCCCATTATATCATGTCTGCTACTACTGGCATGCATAGTCTTCGTCTGGATGAACAAATATAGAGGTAGAGTAAAAAAATATCCTCTTGTTTTCGACATCTTATATTAGTACAAGAATTAAGAAAAAGGGTGGATGTCCTAATCAACAGGAAAATGGAGACAGAAGAAAAACCAGAAGAAACTGATGCTAGGATACATTAGCACATCCAACTCACTAGAAGGCAATAATACGGAATTTCCATGTTTTAGCTATGAAGACATACTTTCAGCAACAAATTTTTTTCTCGGATTCCAGCTTGCTTGGAGGTGGAGGTTTTGGCAAAGTTTACAAGGTAACATGATGTACTAGCCTTGTCATTCGAGGTACAAAGGAAATAATTTTAGAGTTGAAAAGTATCTTGGGCTCAATTGGAAAACACATTTCTTCATGTTAAAATATTACACATAGTGTTTGAAAAAGTTTGTTTCAATTTTTTTTCTCGGTTGAAAAAGTTTGCTCGTGTAGGGCACACTGGAAGGTGGAAATGAAGTTGCTGTCAAGAGGCTTAGTAAGAGTTCTGGACAAGGTATGGTGGAGTTCAAAAATGAAGTAGTTCTCATTGCAAAACTGCAGCATAAGAACCTAGTCAGACTTCTCGGCTGCTGCATTCATGAAGATGAGAAGTTATTGATCTACGAGTACTTAGCTAATAAAAGTTTGGATGCCTTTATTTTTGGTATGTGCTTGTTTGTTGATTACATACTTTTTTTACATTAACAAAAATGATACTCATGATGATCTGTTTCCTTCCATATTGATCATGAAAGATCATGCACGAAAACATGTGCTCGATTGGTTGACACGGTTCAAAATAATTAAAGGAATAGCAAGATGCCTTCTTTATCTCCACCAAGATTCAAGATTAACAGTAATTCAGAGGGATCTCAAAGCAAGCAACATTTTGTTGGATATAGAAATGACTCCTAAAATTTCAGATTTTGGTATGGCAAGAATCTTTGGTGCAAACCAGAATCATGCTAACACAACCCGGGTCGTCGGAACATAGTAAGTAACTGGTTTACTAATAAACTCTTAGCGCTCTAGTTTATATGGTTTAGTATAGTGTGTTTTGTACATTCCTTGCTAACTTGTTGAATGTTTTAAATAATGGTTATATGTCCCCTGAATATGCAATGGGAGGTGCATTTTCTATGAAATCAGACACTTATAGCTTTGGGGTTCTTCTCTTGGAGATTGTTAGTGGCATGAAGATTAGCTCACCTCAGCTCAACATGGAATTTTGTAGCCTTATATCTTATGTAAGTATTGCATATTCACCATTGGGCTCTTTGCCGAGCATTTTCTAGCCGACACATGGCAGAGGCAAGTCTTTGCCAAGTGTTCGTTTTCTGCTGAGTGCTTTTTAGCCACACTTGGTTTAGGAGGGTCTTTGCCAAGTGTACGACAGGATGCACTCGGAAATCACCTCAATCCTGGTAGTGAATATGGGAATTTTCTAATTAATCTCTCACCCAAACAATATATTTATTAACTTGATCATGACTTCATGCTATTGGTCAGGCCTGGAGATTATGGGAAGATGAAAAATATACCGAACTGGTGGACTCCTTCATTGTTGCGAGCTGCCCACTTCATGAGGTTGCACAGTGCATTCATGTGGGACTCTTGTGTGTCCAAGACCATCCAAATGATAGACCACTAATGTCCTCAGTTATGTTTATGTTGGAGAATGAAAGTGCAGTGCTTGCACCTCCAAAGCATCCTGTATACTTTGCTCTAGGTAATTATGAAGGTGAAGAAGCCAGGGAGAAAATGAGTTCCACAAATGACATGAGTATGACAACGCTCAAGGGTTGTTAGTTTTTGCACAACTTAATGTGCATGAATTTTAGTGTACATCATGGGTGGAGCTAGCATTAAAGCATTAGAACTATCTTTATTTGATTTGACCCAATGATTTGGCAGAGGTGAGCCAATTAAGCATTTGTTTTGGCTGGGCCCCTCGTATACATAGTTGTATGCTTTATGATTTACTTTCTCGATTCGAACTGAAGTGTTGCTTAGGTGGCTGCAATATTTGTGAGTCTATTGTACTAGAAAGAGTTGTGAATAACACAGTGGAGTAACCATTCAGGTTAGGAGGAGGCCAGCCTGGCTCCACCTATCATGGTCCTCGATGTCCAACCACGTAATTTTTACTGATATAAAAGAGTTATATTACAAAACATTTCAATCATCATCAATTCCTATGACTATCACGCCCTTCGATTCGTCAAAAAAGTACTATGCGCTAAAATTCAGAATGCACTTCATCATTCACACTTCACACAAATATTGTTGCCACATTAGTGTTAGATGACACGATATATAACAACCAAAAGTCAAAGGAGCCTTCAGCAACCAAGCATGGGTTTGTGTTTCTCAGGGGTACTCTGATCTCTCTCACTTGAGCAATGCGGTGTGGACTATTTGCTGAGAACTCCATTACATGCTGCTGCAACGGGAGTAATTCTAGTAACCACTCGACATGATACAATTTTGCATGCAATTGGGGTGGACAATGTGCACCGAGCTGAACATTGATGCAATCGAGATGCCAGCAGATACATGATGGGAGCTTCTTTGGAAGAGTGTGAACATTGATAAGGAAAGAAAATTGAAAACCTTCGAGAGATAGATGTGGTGGACTACCTCTCACAATCAAGGTTACTGCTAGTGTCTTGTAACTAAATGGAAATCTGAGAAGGAATGGAGAAAGGTTTTAAAGAGAAGTGCTTGGTCTATGGGTGATCTTCCAACTGAGCTCAGATGTGCTTTGTATTCGAGTTATGATGATCTACCACGGCATTTGAAGCAACGTTTCCTCTATTTAGCCTCATATCCAGAAGATTGGCGCATTTGTCATGATGATCTAATCAAGCTTTGGGCTGCTGAAGCTTTTGTGGAGGAACATGATGAACAACTTCAAGAAGATACAACTAAAGAATATTACTCTGAGTTCATATATAGGAATATCCTACAATCAGACCGTTTACTTGCTGACCATACACTACTAGGGAAAACCTTATACACAGAGGATTATCAGTAGGGCCTGTTAAAACTAAGCGCTACTGCTACTTACCAGTAGCGTGGGGACACAAAGGGCGCTACAGCTATGATGGTAGCCGTAGCGCGTCTACAGGAAAAAGCGCTACTACTATAATTTCCACATTGTTGCCGGCAGGCTAGAAATAGTAGTAGCGAGCTTGGGGAAAACGCGCTACCGCTAAGTTCGTTGTAGCAGCGCGTTTTTTGGGAAGAGCGCTACTGCTAAAGAAAAGAAAATAAAAATAAAAAGAAATAGAAAAGCAAATGGAAATGAAAGAAATAGAAAAAGGAGAAAGGAAAAAAGAAATTGTAAAGAAAAATAAAAGATAAAGAAAAATAAAGGAGAAAGGCATAGCAGTAGCGCTTGTTTCCAACAAGCGCCATAGCTAATCTAGCAGTAACGCATTTTGTAGACGTGCGCTATAGTAAGTTCCTTAAATAAAAGAGAAAGGAAAAAAGAAAAGTAAAAAAGAAAAGAAAAAAGAAAAGAAAAACAGGAAAGGAAAAAATAAAAGAAAAAGGAAAATAAATAGCTACTTCCTATAGCAGTAGCGTGTTTTATGTACCAACACTATAGCTAACTTAGCTATAGCGTTGTTTTTCGACCGGCGCTACCGCTGCGTTTGACATAAGCCCCACGTGGGCTTTCTCCCCCTGACCCACTTCTCCCCAAAATCCCCACTCTGCTGTCACCGCCATCACCCTACATCGCCGTCGGCCTCTGCGCGCCCTCCCGTCGCCCTCCGCACGCCATCTACTGCCCTCCGTCATCGTCCGGTGCCCTCTCTCGCCGCACGCCCGAGCCCCGACCCCGACCTCGACACCGTGCGCCCCCTCCCTCGGCCGCTCTGCCTCCTCCTGCTCCCTGACTCCGCCGACGCCTGAGGTGAGCATGCCTACACCTCCTCCTCCCCTACCTCTGCCTAGCTAGGGTGCTTAAGTAGTTATAGATGCTTAAGTAGCTAGGGTTCATCTAATTAGTAGGGTTCATCAAATTAGCTAGTACTTGTAGATGCTTAAGTAACTAGGGTAGTAGGGTTAGGGCAGCAGGGTTTAACTAAAAATGTTAGGGTAGTAGGATTTAACTAGATGTTAATTAGGGCACTAGGGTTAATGTTAGGGCAGTAGGGTTTACCTAGATCCTAATTAAGACAGCAGGGTTTAGTTTAGAGAAAAAATTCAATATAAAAATAAAATTTCTATTAGTGCTACAAGTCCGGTAGGTTGTTAATTTCTAATGAATTTTTATTAGGAAAGAAATTTAGGACATAATTTGAATTGAGTTCTAGGGTCCATAATTTGAAATTCAGGACAGAAATTGAGTTGGTTCATAATTTTTATTAGGACAGTAATTTGGGACAAAAATATATAAAGGTTCTAGGTTTCTAGGATTCATCCATCTATATTTGGTTTTTGAATTGAGTTTGAGAGAGGATGAGATTTGTGTAGATTTTCTTGAAGTGTCAAACACTAGGAGATGCAAATTTTAAGTGGTCTTGTTATATGCAAATTCTTCAATAGTGTTTGCTCATGTATATCTACTGTTGTAGTTGCTCATGTACATGTTCTTAAGTGGTCCTGTTATATGCAACATTGATGTGGTTCGATTGTGCCCAAGTGGCCTTTTGTTGTTTGCAGGGAATGATTCCGAGTGACCTATGTTTTGCTGGAATGTTGATTCATTTCTATTCTGGAGGCGCTCGATTTGTCCATTTTTTAGCAAAGGTCATGCCGAAATTTTTCGTGAATTTCGGCATGACTTATGCTGGAAACTAGGACATATCGAGTGCCCAGGATTTGTCGCAACAGGAATGAATCAACATTCCGGCAAAACATAGGCCTTTTTATGTCATTATTCATTTTATTAGGTCTAGAATTAATTGACTAGATTTAATCATAGGAAACATGACTAACAACGATGAGGGAGGGGGTTCTGATAATTACAACATCAACGAGGCGGTAGACAACTATTTAAACTATCTGGACGAGCAACAATGGTTGCAGTACCCCTTTGTCACATCCGAGACCGAGACCGACACCGGCACCGACACCGAAACTGGCGCCGAGACCGACACCGGCACCGAGACCGGCGCCGATGTTGGCAAATTAGCCGAGATACAACCGAAACCGAAGAGGATAAGGCGCCCAAACCAAAGAGAGATCACACTCAAGAAGACAAGGAACCATGTGCCCTGCTTCGGCCATAAGACCGACTTCTTCTGCATCCAGCAACCGAGTGGTACTCTTAGTGATGGATTCTATGTCCTCCACCACATGCTGGAGTACAGACGGGATTGCCAGAACCTTCGCATGTCACCTAGATCCGGCGATGCCGATATTCTGCAATGGGCAAAGAAACTAGGAAATATCCCGGATCATCAACTCCGAGGAGAGTTCTATCACATCCAACATGAACTTGCCTAAATCATCATGCAAGAGGTCCTCGAAAAAATAGGGATGTTCTACGAAGAAGGGCAAATGTCGCGGGAAGACATCTGAACACGCGTAGCTGCTCAGCGTCTCGGCTTGAAGCCTTTCACTTCGCTCGGGGACTTCCTCCCTGATTTGGATGGATGGCACGACATGTTGGAGTGACTGACGATATATGACAACGTGTCCATTTAGTCACTACTTTCTCTATAACGAAACTTTGAGTTATGCACGACGAAACTTTGTGATGTAACTAAAGCATCCTCCTCAACTAGCGAAGATCACTGTAGTTAGGGCCTTTTGGGTACGATGAATTTTGTTATTTATGCTTATGATATGTTGCTTCTATTTTTGCTAACTCTGTCTCTTTCTATTGCTCAACTATATATGTTGCATATTATCGACTCATGTGACGATGCAGGCACATAGATCATCGATGGCGAAGAAGTGCTACGCCGTGTACCTAGGGAAGGTTTCGGGGGTGTACGACGAGTGACCTGAGTGTCAGGCCCAGCTGCACCGGTTTTCGGGCGGCAGCCACAGAGGGTTCGATAGCAGAGCCGAAGCGGAAGACAGTTACTTGTGGTTGACGCTAGTGCGGGAGAGTGATCGGAACCGACGCCTAAAAAAATACTACATTATCCTGCTCTTGCTCATAGTGATCACTCTTCTCTTCTAGTATATCTTTATTTAGATATAGATGATGAAACATGTGTATGTGATGACCATGTAGTTGCTTGTATTCGGGACATGCCACTTAACTTGTATCGCTATATCGTGATTATGATGAGACGACATGATTTGTGTTGGATGATATGATGAGACTATTATGTGTATCAAATGATGAGCATATTTCATGTTTATGATATGATTAGAATACTGTATAAAACTTGTACAAAAACACCACAAATACGTAGCAAAAAAATATGTGAATATATAGTAGTAGCGCTCTTTAGCAGGAAGCAGTAGCACCGTACACAAGCGCTACAGCTATTTAGCAGTAGCGCTGGATGGACGAACGCTAGCGCTTTTTTGGACAACGCTCTGCTAAGTAGGTGTAGCAGTAGCGCGGGTCAAAACGCGCTACTGCTACAAGTTAGTTGTAGCGCTTTACTAGTAGCGCCGCTCCCTGTGCTACTACTAGGCATTTGACCTGAGCTACTGCTAGGCTTTTCCCTATTAGTGATAGTTGGTGCAAAATGCATGATCATTTAAGGTAGCTTGGTTAACATATATCTGGGGAAGAAAGTTTTTGTGGAGACCATTGGGTGATAAAACTTTGCCCAAACTAAGATGTGTTTCAGTTGTCACTAACAAGGATTATATAGCGCACTCCCAATATGAACAAAGAGATGATTACATCGTCTTTTTCCTATTATAAGGGATCAAGTGTTGAGAATACAATTTTTAAGAGACTTCTATGCATTCGTGTTTTAGATCTGACTGGTTCATCTATTCAAAGCATTCCAGATTGCATTAGAAGTTTGATCCACCTATGACTACTTGATCTTAATAATGCAAACATATCTTACCTTTTAGAGTCCATGGGTTCCCTCATGAATCTTTAGATAATAAACCTGCAAAGGTGCAAAGCTCTGAACAGCCTTCCTTTGGCGCTCACTCAGTTGTCCAATTTTAAGGCGCCTAGTTCTGACTGTATACCAATAAATCAGGTTCCAGAAGGAATATGCAGATTAGAATTCCTCGATGGATTAGAAGGATTTCCTTTTAGTGGTGGAAGTGACAATGGAAAAACACAAGACGGGTGGAAGTTGGAAGGGTTGGAAGTTGTCTCAGTCTCTCACAGCTAAGGCAGCTTGTGATTACCAAATTGGAAAGAGCAGCTACTTGTACTATAGACTGAGCAGCTACTTGTACTATAGACTCGTTGTTAACAGGCAAAAAATAATCTCACATATGAATCACATTCAGAAGATGCTGACAATATTTCAGCAGTTAATCTCTCCACACAACCTGGAATATGTAGTTATTAATGGATTCTTTGGCCGGACGTATCTACATGGCTTGGAAACACCCACATGTCTTCAGTTGTATACTTGAAACTCATAGACTGCAGTTCATGTGGGCATCTTCCACCAATTGGTCAGCTGCCCAACTTGAGATATCGGAAATTGATGGAGTAACAGGGCTTACCAAGACGAGGACCGAGTTTGTGGGCTGCGGGGTGCTGGTGCTACTCCCATGTCCAAGGATGCAGTTCTTGCATTTCCCAAGCTTAAAATGTTGAGGATACTGATACGTCTTCAAGGTATCTATAATTTTTAATTGCTTCATGCTATATTATCTACTGTTTTGAACTATATTGGATTTTATTTTCCACTTTTATATTATTTTTAGGACTAACCTATTAACCGGAGGCCCAGCCCAGAATTATTGTTTTTTACCTATTTCAGTGTTTCGGATAAACGGAATATCAAACGGAATAAAATCTTCGGGAACGTGATTTTCTCACCGAACGTGATCCAGAAGACTTGGACCCTACTCCAAGAAACAAAAGAGGCGGTCACGAGGGTGGGGGCGCACCCCCTGCCTCGTGGGCCCCTCGTTGCTCCTCCGGCGTACTTCTTCCTCCTATATATACAAACGTACCCCCAAACGATCAGAACAGGAGCCAAAAACCTAATTCCACCGCCGCAACTTTCTGTATCCACGAGATCCCATCTTGGGGCCTGTTCCGGAGCTCCGCCGGAAGAGGGCCGTCATCACGGAGGACTTCTACATCATCATAGCCTCTCTGATGAAGTGTGAGTAGTTTACCTCAGATCTTCGGGTCCATAGTTAGTAGCTAGATGGCTTCTTCTCTCTCTTTGAATCTCAATACAAAGTTCTCCCCCTCTCTCATGGAGATCTATTCGATTTAATCTTCTTTTTGCGGTGTGTTTGTTGAGACCGATGAATTGTGGGTTTATGATCAAGTCTATCTATAAATAATATTTGAATCTTCTCTGAATTCTTTTATGTATGATTGATATCTTTGCAAGTCTCTTCGAATTATCCGTTTGGTTTGGCCAACTAGATTGATAGTTCTTGCCATGGGAGAAGTGCTTAGCTTTGGGTTCGATCTTGCGGTGTCCTTACCCAGTGACAGAAGGGGCAGCAAGGCACGTATTGTATCGTTGCCATCGAGGATAACAAGATGGGGTTTATTTCATATTGCATGAATTTATCTCTCTACATCATGTCATCTTGCTTAAGGCGTTACTCTGTTTTTAACTTAATACTCTAGATGCATGCTGGATAGCGGTCGATGAGTGGAGTAATAGTAGTAGATGCAGAATCGTTTCGATCTACTTGTCACGGACGTGATGCCTATATACATGATCATGCCTAGATATTCTCATAACTATACTCAATTGTGTCAATTGCTCAACAGTAATTTGTTCACCCGCCATAGAATACTTATGCTCTTGAGAGAAGCCACTAATGAAACCTATGGCCCCCGGGTATAGTCTCATCATATCAATCTCCATTACTTTAATCTTGCTTTGCTTTTTACTTTGCCTTTACTTTTTACTTTGCATCTTTATACCAAAAATATCAAAAATATTATATCTATCAGATCTCACTCTCGTAAGTGACCGTGAAGGGCTTGGCAACCCCTAATCGCGTTGGTTACGAGTAGCTATCGCTTTGTGCAGGTACGAGGGACTTGAGCGTGGGCTCCTACTGGATCGATATCTTGGTTCTCAAAAACTGAGGGAAATACTTACGCTACTTTGCTGCATCATCCCTTCCTCTTCGGGGAAAACCAACGCAAGCTCAAGACGTAGCAGATACAGGATATGCCTAACTGGGAGGAATGATCCATTGTTGAAGAAGATTCTGCAACATCAGCATCCGTGGAAGGGAAAGAGGTAGCCCTTACCCCAAGGATCCAGATGTTGTCATTACTCAAAGGATGCCCCAAGCTAAGAGCTCTCCCACGACAGCTTGGACAGGAGGCAACCAGCTTGGAATCGTTCCATTTAGGGAAAAGTATATTTTTCGTCCCTTAATTCTTTCGGAAGTATAGAGATGCTCCCTCAACTCCAAAACCAGCAAAACTTAGTCCCTCAATTTTCAAAACCGGGCAAAGTTAGTCCCTGTCTCAGTCAAACCTGGTTTATCTATGACGTGGCATGGTCAAAGCGGTACTGGACAGTCCATGTAAAGCACAGCCGGCAACGCTGGAGCCAGGTACGACACGGGGTGAGGCGCCCCGTGCTTTTCCTGCTGGCTGCACCCTCCTTGGCACTCCATCCAGTGGTGGAGGAGACGGCGATTTGTTGCATGACGGTGACGGCGGCGCTCCAGCATGTGGTGAGACGGAGGCGCGTTGTCGCACGTCGACAACTTCCAGCGCAGGCGCGACAATGGAGGTCGTGGGAGCACCTATGGCAGCAGCCCCATGGAGGATCCTCGCTTCCTCGGCCCGCGGAGACCTGAGGTGCCGTTGCATGGCGTTGGTCTACTCTGCAGCAGACGCACGAGCCAGCGACCGCAACAATGGCCGTGTGCTGTAGATGGGCTTGTATCCCAAACCTCATATCCACCCACAAGCATGACCCCCGCTCCTCGACGTTCATGCAATCATGCTTGGGCTGCTATCAGGAGCATCTTCAACATCTGGAGCTTGTACCAATGTACCACGCATGCGCACCCTCATGTACACGTCGCTGGGGCGCCGGGGAGCTGTGGTGCGGCGAGGCGCACAGGGCAGCCCAAAATGGGGCGTGGCTTGTCAGTCGATGGTGATAATCGGTCGCGGCAAGGTGCAGAAAGCACGACTGTGTACATGCAGACATTGCATGGCATGTGCTCGATGAAATGTCCACACTTTAGATAAAAATGTCCACACTTTAGATAGATGAAAGGAAAGAGAAATATTGCCACATGGACCAAAGACCGGTCAAACATGTATGATGTGTCTGGTTTTAGTCAAAATGGTGTCCAAATCAGTAGGAAACCACTTGAAAGCGGTATGGGGGATTAAACTTATCCGGGTTTAAAAGTTGAGGGACTAAGTTTTGCTGATTTTAAAGTTGAGGGACCATTTCTGTAATTTCAAAAAAGTTGAGGGACGAAAAATATACCTTTCCCTTCCATTTAAGAGGAGCAGGCTGCTTGAAGATGTTGAAGGACCTCCCATTCATCTCTCAGATGCTTGTAATTGCTGGATGTGACGTCCTGGAGAAGGTCTCAAACCTTCTTAATCTGAGAGAGATCCATGTATCTGGTTCTCCAAACTGAAACTTAAATTTAATGTTCGTTGAGGGGTTTGTATTTGCAGCAGCTCGGGCATCAAATCCAAGAGCAGCAAAGGACGAGTGTACATGTGTCCTAGAGAGTGAGAATACACCTAATTAAGATGGCAACGGAGACACAAAGTACGAACACTTGTTAGACATTTAATTTCTTTTTTGGTCTGCGTCCTGCATTGTTCGATCATGCATCTAGTCCTTTGCTTCGCCTATGCGCACTGTCTCATTGCATAACTACCTGTCATGGTGGCATCACGGTAGATGCCATGAGATGGCTAAAAGTGGAGGGCAGCGTGACTGCATGAGGACGCAGTGGGTTCCGGAGGCGAGATTGGCACGCGCGAGAGCGAGACTCAAGAAGTACCCAGGTTCGGGGCCCTCCAGGGGAGGTAACACCCCCAATCTTGCTGGAAATGGTATATTAGGCACAAGGGTTATAACGGTGCTCCTGGAGCTGTATGGTGGAGGAGGAAGAAGGATCTAGCTCTCAATCTTGCCTCTCGTGCGTATGAATGGGCGTGTGCGTGTTCTACTGAGGCTCCACGGAGAGAAGGCCAGACTCTATGCATGGAAGGCTCTCGGGGGGTCTTATAGGCCGCCCCCGGGTACAAGTGTAAAACTACATAGGAGCAGGGCCTGGTGTCAGCGTCTGGAGCCGGCAATGGGGCCCACTGGCTGCCAAGGCCCGCCAGCTGCACGACGCTGTTGCTTGTCACCTCCCGTGTCATGGAGTGGTTGGCGTCGTGGGACTACAATGGCGAGCTACGTTGACGTCAGGCACTCCGGTCAGCGAACACGGCTGCACTGTAGCCATGCGCTCCCATCGTGGGAGAATGGTCTTGTCGTACGATCGGATGGGATGGCCGCTGATCCGCAGCCAGTCGGCCCGGCCATGGCGTTGTGCCGACACGGCCTGCGCCAGGGAGCCAGATTGAGGGGCGCCAGCCGCCCCGATGTTTGAAAAAAATGCTTTAGGCTCTGGTGCCTACCCGGGGGTCATCCCCCCGACATTACCATTTTCATGGCCCTCTAAGGTTGACATTAAATTTGTGTACTTTCCATTACTAGCATAAGCATGTAGACTGTCTTTGATAAATTTGGCAGGGAACTTACAGGAAAATTATGTAAACAAGGGCCAAGAGTGAGACCTTACAGTTACACATCAGAATTAGATGGCCGCTCCATCAAGTAGACTGGACGTAAAATCATTGTTTGCCAGAACTATTTTGTCTGCCTTGACAACATCACTTAGTTGAAGGGGTGCAAAGCTCCGATCAGGACCATAGAAATGAGGAAAGTAGTTACAGCCATCAGCTGCCTCATAAATTAAGCCATCTGCAATCTAAGATACACAAGAACAATAAATTGTACAAGTAAATGTCTTGGCATCAATAGGTAGCAATTTGTGCATGTGTCCTAAAACCCATATAGATAAACACACTAAAACATACTGCCTCTGTAACTTAATGTAAGATGTTGTATACAGTTCATTGAACTGCAAAAACATCTTATATTAAGTTACAGACGGAGTAGTAAATCTAGAAAAATAAAGGATGTTTAAAGATCAATACCTTGGCAGCGTCAACTTGTAACAAGTATAGATCATTTTGCCCATGGAAAAAATTCTTTAGTGTCACCTACACCAAGTCAAGGATAAAATAAACTTGGTTTTTGATAAGGACTAACATACATACAGATACAAAAAAATATATGAATGAATGCATATGATTGATATTTTCTACAAAAAATAAGATCCCAGATCAAGTCGGCATTGAAATAACAGGGGTGATATAAGATATAGTCTCCTGGTTCCACTGAAGCTTTTTTTTAGAACGAAGGCTCGCAAAGAGCCCGGCTTTGAATTAACAAAGCCATCAACCGGCCAGGAATTACAGCAGACAACCTAACTTACAACGGTCAGAACGATACAACGGGGAACACTGGAAAGACTACTCACTACAACCTCCACAAGCCACAAACAGCTAGTAAAGGTCGAGCACTCCACACTAGGATCATATGTAGCAGAAACGGAGCAGCGCATCAGGACATAGCCGCCCTTCGAGGATGGACCGTGCTCCAGGAACACTTAGAGAAGAAAGGAACCAACATCTTCCTTCTCAATCACCGAAGAGGGACCCTTCCCCCTCGCCTTGGCTCGTAGGCGCCGCACCGTCGGGATTTCGAGAAGCTCACCCTAGAGCTGGAAGAATGTTGCCCTCGCATCGCAAGGTGGACATGGGATGACCACATCGATTTGGGATATACCTCGCCGGCTGCTCCGCCATAGTTCATGCCCAACTAGTTGGAGACAAGCTTCAGGAATCGGACGACGCAGAGGAGGTAGCGCAATCCCTCACCTGCATAACCTCCCGACCGATCCCCGCACCCTTGACGACGCCTCCAGCAAGGTCACGGCGCGCAAGGCGCCGCCGCCGCCAAATCCGCCGGGGATATAGGTTTCACTCGGGCAGGGGGATCGGGGTGGAGAGCCGGGGACCTCGGTTGCGCCCCCATGGAGGAAAGCAGCGCCCTTGGGCGTTGCCGCCGCCGGGCCGGCCGGACCGGCCAAGGTTTCCCCCGGTTCCCTGGCTGACCACCAACACGCACCAACGCCGGAGCCAGACGAAGCTAGCCCACCACGGAGGCGAGAGATAAGCAGCAGGGGATAGGGATTTCACACCTCCAGATCTGACGCAGCAGAACACGCCGTGGCCGAATTCCACCAGCCACCCGCCGCCCGCACGGCCGGGCACGCTGGCCAGCACCCCCTGCGAACGCCGCCCACCGCCCGACGACGTCGCCTCTCCGGCAAGGGCCGCCGCCCAAGGAACCACAGGCCTCCAAGAGGGGGAGGAGCGCCGAGATCCCCGCCGCCACCTTCACCGGCGTCCGCGCGGGCTTCCCGGCGGCCGTCTCTGGTAGCGGCGAGGGGAAGGAAGGGGGTGGAGGGGGGGTGGCGGCGGCGGCGGAACCCTAGTCGCTCCCGAGTCGCCCAAGGGGACGACGCGGGGGCGGGGGGGGGGGAGGGGGGATCCTCGTCTTGTCTCTTTCCGCTACTTCTACCACTACTCGGTTCCACTGAAGCTGGTACAGTAGAAGTCAGTGCTCAAGAAACATATATTACAACAACTAAAGATGTGTGACAGTTCAAGAGTGTGTGTTTTTATAGCAAAACACAGTTCAATAGTGTGAAGGGGAATATCATGTATCATGTGAATAAGTAAAACATCTCCAAACCAGTGTCGTATATAGAGTATATTGGTGAGTTTGTCCCTTTGCACAAAAACACGGCCTAAGAACGCATCGTTTTCAGATTTAATTCCTTAATAGAAGAAATTTGCTGAATGTGATTTCCTGTTGGTATAGTATGCCGTAATGCCAAACGTTCTATTTAGTAGTAGCATTGATCTACATCTCGTTTCATGAATCATTGTTCAACAGCTTGCTCGAGTATTACGGATCAATATAACTTACCCGGTAGTACCAGTCTAATCTAAATAAACTGAAAGATTCACTCAGAAAAGACATCTGGCATGGATTATTGGGCATAATCAGGCAATAAGCCCCAAACCTCGACACATCAAGCAATACAGGGAGAAATCTACTAACAAATCAGACAGAACAACATCTACACTAGAATCTGTAGCGGAGATCTCACAAAACCGAGAGATCTGGAGAGGATGGGGGTAAAGGACGGAAGGAATCGAAGAGGTTTTCTGTAGCCGAGGGTACCTGGGCGAGGTCGCTGAGGTGAAAGCATGTTGGAATAAGCCACCGCGTATGTGGTCGGGCTCGTCGGGCGCGACGGATGCGCGCGGGACGAACGGGACACACTGGTGTCGTCGGGCTCGTCGGACACGTCGATGGCGCGCGGGACGAGCATGACAGCGCGCGGGACGAGCATGACATGCGGAATGCAGCAGCATGGCGTGTGTGTATGGGCAGTGTATGGCCCGTGTGCGTGCGTTTGATTCACTATCGTAGAGTGGTTAGTTGCAGCGGGCGCTGGCTATGCGTGGCGGTGACCAGGTATTACGGATGAGTAGGTGCTCACGTTGGGAGAAGACCGAATCACCAGGAGCATGGGCGTGCGTGGGTGTTGTAGCTACAAAGCCGGCTGGGACGTGTGTTAGTGCATGCGTAGGAAGAGTCCATGCAGTTAGTGGCTGGCGTGCGTGAGTGTGTGCCTGGTGTGAGTCCGGCTATATAGACCACGTATTGGTGCTGTGTTTGAGTTTGTACTCTGGAATAGAAAAACGGGGCTGTGTGTGCAGCCGGGTGAAACTCCAGTGTATCCGTCTCCTTCTACCTCTCGTCTTGAATGAGAGAGAGAGAAAGCTGCAACAACAAAGCAGCCAGTGGATCGGTCAAGGTCGCCGCCGAGCGTGCCGCCGGTGCGCTGAAGCTCCGCCCACTCCTCCCCGGTGCTAATCCGGTACACGAACGCTGGCGGCGGCGTTGTCATGGCGGTGGCCCGCTAAGAACTGTACGTATTTTCCAAAGTGAAGTAAAGCTTTGTAGACAAGTGGGCCTAAAATAAGCTGAAGCGGAGCGCTAAACATCACCGGCGATGCCCATGGCTTCCCCCGCACCGCGCTCCGCCCCGACGCCTTTCCTCCTCCTCGCCACAGCTCGATGCCCTGCGCCTGTCTTCGCAGAAGCTCGGGCTGCAGAGTGTACTCCAACCCCATTCCCTCTTCGCCATGTACTCCAACCTCGACTGCCCCCGCGCTGCGCGTAGGGTGTTCGATGGAGTTCTCCAACGGGACGTCATCTCTTGGAACTCTAGGGTAGACGATGTGACACAGGCGTTCCATGCAATGGTCGCCGACGGTGGGTGCCAACGCGGTGACGGTGGCGGTCGTGCTTGTGGCGTGCAAGGATCCCGGAGACCTGGTGCTTGGTAGGTGGTTGGAGGACGGGATTGAGGTGAGATCGCTCGTCGGCTCAGCTCTCATTGGGATGTATGAGAAGTGCGGGGAGATGGCGGAAGCTTGGAGAGTGTTTGATGGCATCATTGACAAGGATGGCGTCGTTTGGAATGCCATGATCACAGGGGAAGTATCGATAGATCTCCACTTCAGTTCTCATTTGAAAAAATCTCCGATGAATGTAAGTAATCTTATCTGGCCTGATCATTTGTGTTTGGTATGTATGATGGCGTAGGTACTCGCAGAATGACATGTCAAAGGAAGCCATTTTTTCTGGTTTCACAGCATGCGGCAAACAGGTGCTCGTCCTGATAAGATAACCTTGGTAGCGGTAATCTCGGCCTGTGCTGCAGTTTGAACTGATGAGGAATGGGGAAGGGCTCCGGCCGGACGATGTCACTTCCATGAGTTTTGCTTGAGATTTTTTATGGTGCATCATACTACCCAATATAGTGGGTAGTATTTAGTTAATCCAATGGTCAATATGGATCAATCAAAATTTCGCTTTAGGATATACTGGTATTCTCTGTTAGGGTTATATTAGTTCTTTCTTAATCGCATCCTATCCATGCCGCTCGATTCGTCCGCCACTATTGATGCCACACGAACCCAAAATCTCCGGGCAGTTCGCCGGCACAAAGACATCTGTGCACTCTGTGAACCCCCTCGCGTAGAGGCACGAGCGGGTCTGCAGCCCACTTCACCGTGGTTCCCTCGGGCCGCGGGCCGCGGCGACGAGGTCGTGGCAGCGTGGTTAGAGTACCATTCGCGGCCCCGGGCTCACAGGCAAAGAACGTCAGGCTCCTCCTGTCGAAGGGGCTCACAGGCAAGAGTGTCAGGCCCCTCCTATCGAAGGGGCTCGTCGTCCCAAAGGCGTCCTGTGGGGACTCGCCGGAGAATTAGAAGTGTGCAAGGAGACCGACATGGAGGACCTACTGTACCGCGTTCCCATCTTTGATCCCGCCCTCGCGGAGCTCTGCTTGCTGTCGTCACTGGAGGAAGCGACGACGTTCGTCGCGTCGTGCCGTGATGAGGACGACCACATCGCCGAGAACCCAACACCAAGCCAAGTGCAACGTCGTCTCCGGCGCCCATTCAGCCTTGGAAGCTTTGGTCCGACGGATGCTAAGCTCATGGAGTTCGCCGCCGACATGTAGGCCCTTCTTGGCCGGCCGGGCAAGGACGACGACAACGAGAAGGAACCGTTTTGTATGGAGGCATTGGGCTTCATCAAGCCGATGGACGTAGAAGACGGCGGGTGAATTAAGCTGGAATTGATGCCATGCGAGCGTGCGGCCTCCAGCAGAGCCCAAGGTTTCCGGCGATATATGCTCGAGATCGATTTCGACCTTAGGCAACACCGGACTACAACGCGGCAAGCAGGCGTGCAACTGCCGACATTCAGTTCCTCCGAGGAGCCTCACTACGCTCAATCTATTAGGTGGCCATTGAGAGACCTGCTTGCGTGAACCTGCTTGTCCGATTGATAAACAGTAAACTACCCAAAATACCCCTAACTACTCAATATACTACTGAAAATCTGTTGTAGTATTGGCTCATCTCAGCCATCGAACCACATAAAATGAACGGCTCAAATAAACCTGATGTATCGTAAAAGGTCTCTTTTGCTTCAGTACAGCCCCCCCCCCTCCCCACCCCCGGCGAAAAGTTTACACGAATCTTAAAGTTACTTTTAAAGGGTATCCTTGTACATTCACGGTCAACTAATTCTAATCCATATCTCCCAATGTGTCAAACAAGCTATCAGAACAATCTAATATGTTTGCTTGAAGGGGTATCTTTAATCTGTAAACTTTTCTAGGGAGTTGTACTGAAGCAAAACTCCACTTCCATAGCAGTACTTTCTGCTTGTGTACATGCAGGGTTATTAAAAGACGTTCGGCGTTGGTTCAATTCCTTGACATTTGAGTTCCAATAATCATTCCCAAGGTCGTGCACTACTCCTGCATGGTTGATTTATTGGCACATGCCGGGCATTTAGAATAAGCACGTGATTTCATCGAGAAGACCCCTAGTAAGGCAGACACGGTGATGTTGGGGGATTTGCTTGCCGCTTGTCGGAAATGCAAAAACGTTGAGGTCAGTGCAAGGGTCATCAACAGGATCATGCTGCTGCAACCCTCAAACTCGTGGAACTACGCGGTTTCATCAAAGATATATGGAAGCTCAGTTAGATTGGATAACTCTTCACGGATGAGAGGACTGATGAGAGAGAGAGGTGTTAGCAAAATTCCAGGTTGCAGCTGGACTGAGGTTAGTGGCAGAGTTCTTGAATTCTATGCATGGGATGGACCACAGCATGGTGCGGAGGGTATGTATCAACTCCTCAACATGCTTCTTGATGAGATGAGACTGGAGGGATATGTTCCAAATCTTGATCTGGTTTAACACAAAACCAGATGCAGGTCAACTTCAGTATTGCAGTCTTACTGAAATCTGCTTTCAGGATTGGTAGTCATGTCAAGGAGGCTGACACGTGTGAAAGAAAGGAGGCGGCCATTCTTTTTTCTCACAGCAGCATAAACATCAGCCGAAATACTGAATAAATGTCGGATGTCGAACATCTAACATTGCTTTGTATTCCTTCTCCATGGCTGGATACCAGGATCGAACCAGGTCTATTTCGAATCACCTGTCAACAGTGATCTTTGAATTACAGCAGCTTGCTAAGTCATGTACAAAATATTGGCTGCTTGTGCTGTGAGTATGAAAATACCCTTGAAACTTCCAACAGACGATTTCAATTCGCCAATGGACTCGATTGGTTTTGCGAGCTGTCAGAACAAGCTAGATAACCGCGAATATAGAAAACCATAATAATCTCTAAAGAGTGTCATATAAATTATACATTATACTAGCATTTTCTTGCTGAACACATTCAGTACTCTAGTCTAAAAGAAAAATTAGTTGGCACCTGCCTAATGTTGGAGCTTTTGGAAAAATAGCATCCCAGGAGGAGTGGAGATGAAATCCAGAGGAGCTACGATATCGCTCCAAGTCAGCGTTCATGTAGAGTTTTTTGTTCCTGGGTAAGTTCTTCAGGTAAGAATGGTATTACTGATTTTTTTTGGACAGTAAAACCTATCTTCTAAAGTTGTTGCAGAGGTCAGGAGCTGGGATGTCCTTGCTGCCAGTATCATCTTGAGTCGGTGATTATGAGCAATCGATTCTTTAAAGAATTAATGGATGAAGACAGTACTTTTTCAATACAATACTTGAAGGGACAAACGAAAGAATGAAGGTATAGTTTTGGAGGCCTACACTATATGTCCGTTTCCCACTCAAACAATCATGATTTATGCCTAGCGATTTCTGTAGATCGACATGTCCATCCTACGGCAAAACCTTGTGCTTGCTTAATCAGTTCCCGGCCTCGTTGGTGCCGCCGCTCGGGGCGGACGGAGGAGTCGGGCCCCTCGGCAGCATGGTGGGCAAAAGTGGCGCGTACTTGTCGACGATCGCCTGGTCCTTCTGCTCGCTATCGCTGGACGCGTCGCCGGCCGGCCGGAGCGGGCGCCCGGCGGAGGCTTCTCTGAGGCTGACGGCCAGGAGAGCCAGCACGAGGCACGTGGCTACGCGGCCGCTTCGGGCGCTGGAAGAAGAAGAAGAGGAAGCCAGTGTTTCGCGAGCGACGAGGAGGAGAGGGTCGGTGCAGGGACTGGCTGTGAGCTGAGACCTGAGCGATGAGAAATCTTTCTTGGAGAAGAAAGGGAGATGGTCTTTTTGTGTCCATCTGTGATGGGAGTTTGTGGTGAGTGTTGGGTGGAAGGGGTCAAACGGGGAGGCTAAGTGAGGTGGAAGGGAAGGAGGGGCTACGGATGTTCTCATCACTCCTTTTGTGTTGACTTGGTTAGAGATTTCCCCAAAAGAAACTTGGTTCAAGAAGAGAGGCGCCGACGTGGAAAAGATGGTTTTTTTATTATAAACTTCTCCTCCTTTATTCATTCATAATTAAAGTAGCATCGTTTACAAGTAAAAGAATAACCTTATCAGGAGCGTCAAAAGATGGATTGTTCTTGTTCCACGATGGGATCTATATAATCTTGTAGAAGCAGCTATTCTATTTTTTGATTTGCTTTTAAGAATATTTTTTGATGAAAGCAACCCATCCGATCCATTCTTAGTTGAGCTTTGGTTAAGTGCTACCAAACTCGTTTGTCTCGTGCATACTCCCTCCGTCCGCATAAGAGTAACTAACTAGACCTAGGCGTTCTTTTTGAATAGTTTAGACTCGAGGCTAATTAATTGGTCGGTATTAAGCGCCGGCTCGCCGGCGCGCGGGCCTAAACACTCGGTCGGTCGCCTACGGACTGTTAGATCCGACCTGCATAGGACCACCATAACTGTTGAATCTCCTCCCCGCACCATCGCATTAAAAAGGTTTACGTTGGACTCGGTCGTCCCTTTCCTCACTCCCACAAACTCCCTGCATCTCCTCCCAACCTAACCCGCTCCCTACACGCATGTCCTGCGTGCCCCCGCACCTCCTCACCTCCACCCCTGCCGCTGGTTCGTCCCTAACGGAGTAAAATTTTGTTTTTTCTAAATTTTGCAATTCTAGTATAAATTGTAACTACAGATTAGCACACATATAGAAACTAAACATAAATATGAATGTTCAGGCAAATCATCAATATAGTTTACAAACCGAATTCAAAGTTTACAGTCCGAATTATTCAAATTTAAACACATCGAATGGTTCAAATGTAACAAAGTAGCATATGATAGAACAACTAGGACTCACTAAGACGCTGCCAGTGATGCTCAACTAGATCTTGTTGGAGCTGAGAATGAATTTGACGGTTCTTGATCTTGCGATGCTCCTCAAGGAATGCTAAGATTCTGTTTGTATCATACTCTGGCTCAACCGGAGTCCCGTTGGTGATGTACCAAAAGTTCTCAGGCATAACTCTCCCGTATTTAATGATCATGTTATGCAATACGATGCAACAATCATGATCCGCCATAGAACCTTCAAGTTCCAGTACTCGGCAGGGCCACGAACAATTGCAAAAGTGCTTCTGAAGCACACCGAAGGCTCTCTCGACATTTGTCCTAGCAGCTTCTTGACATTGGGCAAAGTGAATGTTTTTGTTACCTTTTGGACGCAAAATTGTTTTGACCAAGGCGACCCATGGTGGATAGATGTCATCCGCAAGGTAGTAACCCATCGAGTAGTTGTTCCCGTTGACCGAGTAGTCCTAAGTAGGAGCTTCACCTTTAATAAGCCTAGAAAATAGAAGTGATCTCGACAACACATTCAAGTCATTGTGAGAGCCAAGCAACCAAAGAATGAATGCCATATCCAAAGACTTAGTAAAACACTTGTTGTCGATGTTTCACTACATGATGATGCAATGATATAGGGAATGTTGGAAGGTTTCAGTGAAGTTGCAATCAAGATGTACATCACAGACCAGACGCTACTCAATCTCTCCCCCGCTCCCCTCCCCTCCCTCCCCTGCCGCCACCTGCGAGGCGTCGGGGAGGGCCCCAAATCTCCGCTGCCGAACCCCACTCCGCCTCCCCCTCCTCCCTCGCCGCCAGCAAAGGGCGTGGCTGGGCGAAGCCCGGTCGTCGCTGGCGGCGGCGGGGCCCTCTTGTCCCCCACGCGTGGGGGTTGGCGCGGATCCAATTGTTGGGGAACGTACTAATTTCAAAAAAAATTCTACGCACACGCAAAATCATGGTGATGCATAGCAACGAGAGGGGAGAGTGTTGTCTACGTACCCTCGTAGACCGGAAGCGGAAGCGTTAGCACAATGCGGTTGATGTAGTCGTACGTCTTCACGGCCCGACCGATCAAGCACCGAAACTACGGCACCTTCGAGTTCTAGCACACGTTCAGCTCGATGACGATCCCCGGACTCCGATCCAGCAAAGTGTCGGGGAAGAGTTCCGTCAGCACGATGGCGTGGTGACGATCTTGATGTTCTACCATTGCAGGGCTTCGCCTAAGCACGCTAAAATATTATCGAGGATTATGGTGGAGGGGGGCACCGCACACGGCTAAGAGATCAATGATCAATTGTTGTGTCTATGGGGTGCCCCCTGCCCCCGTATATAAAGGAGTGGAGGAGGGGGCCGGCCAAGGAGGGTGGCGCGCCCTAGGGGGGAGTCCAACTCCCACAGGAAGTAGGACTCCCCTTTTTCCTATTAGGAGTAGGAGAGGGAAGGAAGAGGAAGGAAGGAGGAAGGAAAGGGGGGCCGCCCCCCCTCCCAATTCGGATTGGGCTTGGGGGGGGGGGCGCCCCCTCCCTTGCTCCTTTCCCCTCCTTTCCACTAAGGCCCAATAAGGCCCATATACCTCCCGGGGGGTTCCGATAACCTCCCGGTGATCCGGTATTGTCCCAATCTCACCCAGAACCTTTCCGGTGTCCAAATATAGTTGTCCAATATATCGATCTTTATGTCTCGACCATTTTGAGACTCCTCGTCAAGTCCGTGATCACATCCAGGACTCCAAACAACCTTCGGTACATCAAAATATATAAACTCATAATGAAACTATCATCGTAACGTTAAGCGTGCGGACCCTACGGGTTCGAGAACAATGTAGACATGACCGAGACACGTCTCCGGTCAATAACCAATAGCGGAACCTGGATGCTCATATTGGCTCCTACATATTCTACGAAGATCTTTATCGGTCAGACCGCATAACAACATACGTTTGTTTCCTTTGTCATCGGTATGTTACTCGGTATCTCAATACCTAGTTCAATCTCGTTACCGACAAGTCTCTTTACTCGTTCTGTAATACATCGTCTTGCAACTAACTTATTAGTTGCATTGCTTGCAAGGCTTAAGTGATGTGCATTACCGAGAGGGCCCAGAGATATCTCTCCGACAATCGGAGTGACAAATCCTAATTTCGAAATACGCCAACCCAACATCTACCTTTGGAGACACCTGTAGAGCACCTTTATAATCACCCAGTTACATTGTGACGTTTGGTAGCACACAAAGTGTTCCTCCGGTAAATGGGAGTTGCATAATCTCATAGTCATAGGAACATGTATAAGTCATGAAGAAAGCAATAGCAACAAACTAAACGATCAAGTGCTAAGCTAACGAAATGGGTCAAGTCAATCACATCATTCTCCTAATGATGTGATCCCGTTAATCAAATGACAACTCATGTCTATAGTTAGGAAACTTAACCATCTTCGATCAACGAGCTAGTCAAGTAGAGGCATACTAGTGACACTATGTTTGTCTATGTATTCACACATGTATTATGTTTCCGGTTAATACAATTCTAGCATGAATAATAAACATTTATCATGATATAAGGAAATAAATAATAACTTTATTATTGCCTCTAGGGCATATTTCCTTCACCAATCTCGCGGGCGGGGCGCAACGCTCGGTGTCGGGCGTGGCAGCGCAGCGGCGCCCCTGAGCAGGCCGGCGATGGTGGCGTGGCAGCGGGCGGTGGACGACATGGCGGTGCTGAGGGCCGGTGTGGCGTCGGCAGCGGTGCTTCCAACAGTGCCTCGACGTCGTGTCCGGCGCCGCGGGTTGCGGCCGACCGGGTTGCGGGCGGCCCTCTCTCGCCGTGGTTCTTTGGTGGTGGTGGGGGGGGGGGGGGGGGCAGCGTGGCAGCGGAGGTGGTAGGCTGATCCCTCCCAGTCAAGCCTCGAGGCTGGATGGCGGCGCTCGCCACGGGCGGGTCCCCCGATGGCGTCTCTGGGCGGCGGCGACGAGGACAGCTCGGCCACCCTTCCTCTCTGATGTCTGGCGGCGGCCGATGCCTCCCAATGTCCTAGGCCTTCGACGCGGGGGCGGAACTCGGTTTCTGGGGGGGGGGGGCTGGAGCCGGCATGGCATCGGGTGTGGCTATGGGCCACTTCTCCACCTTCCCCTTCCCCCGGTCGATGTATGGTCGCAACCCTTCCCGAGGTAGGCTGGCCGCCGGCGGTTTTGGAGGTGGTTGGGGTAGCAGATATGAGCAAAGTCGTGGCCTTTGGTTGCTACGGGGTGGTCTCATGGCGGGGCGGCAGCCCTGTCGGTGGGAGTCGCGCGTTGGTCGTGGGCGGATTGCGCGGCTCGGATGCGGGCAGGCAACCATGGCCGCTTGGGCGGCATGGTTGCGGGTTTTGATGGACCGGGGTGGCGGAAGAGTTGAAGCACCGAGGTACATCACCTATCCAGTCTGTGTACTGGTCAGCGGTGACGGCGTCCGTGAACGTCGTGTCCTCCTTGCAGGCTCCGTCGTGGTGCTTCTACTCCTTGCATCTTACTCCGGGTGAAAACTTGATCCTCAGATCGGACGGTGGTGACGTTGGTGGTCCTACCCTTCCTGGAGGCGCCGTCTTGAAGTCCTCGGTCCGGCATGTCCGTCGCACATCCTCCGGGAAGATTGCTCCTCGTGGTGGTGATCTCCGTCGTCTCTAAGAGGATCCGTTTTGCTCATCTTTTAGGTGCTTTGTAGTCATTGTGGTTGTGTGTCGGGGCCCGGCATTCATGCATCTTGCCTTGGGTGTATGGTGTGTGTTTGTATCGGATGCTTTGTTGTTGCGTTCGTGCTTTATAATATAAAGCGGAGGGGGGGGGGCTTTTTCGTAAGTTGCAATCAAAAGGCTTAGTAAGGATTCTGCGCAAGGGATATTGGAGTTCAAAAATAAATAGTACTGATTGTTAAATTGTAACACAAAAACCTAGTTAGGCTTCTTGGTTGCTACATACATTCATGGAGATGAGAGGTTACTTATCTATGAATAGTTATCGACCAAAACCTTGGATGCCTCTTCCTTTTTGTTATATTTAAACTTTGGGAGTCGCTAGGACTCATCTAGATGAGATATAATTTGATCTCATTCATCTGAAAAACGAAACAGATACAAAGTAGTATAATAGGCCACGTCAGCACACACACATCTTATAGTCACATCCAATGGCTATAAAGGTGAATGCGACATAACTAGAACTCAGCTAGATGAGTTCTAGCAAAACCGTTAAACTTTTAATAGATATTAAAACTCTCTAATTAGCCAAAAGGATATCACTAACGACTAGTGGTATACATTGTTTACTTTTCACCTTTGGAGATGCTTCAAAACAATATGTGCTAGATTGGCCGGTATCTATAACCGGTTTGGATGACGGTCTAACTATAGATAGATGTATATTTTTCTAGTCCTATTTTTGCCGTTTGTGGCTTTGTTTGTCTCTTTTCAACTCATTTTGAGTTCTTGTATTATACTATATACTTGGTCCGTACTTTGATTAATAATATGGCTGTATACATTATTTTGATGCAGAGGCACCGGGGCAATCCTCCATTTCAAAAAACAATGCAAGCTCAGATAGATTGGATGAATCTGCACGGATAACAGGGCTGATGAGAGAGAGAGAGAGAGAGAGAGAGAGAGAGAGAGAGAGAGAGAGAGAGAGAGAGAGAGAGGGAGAGGTCGGCAAAGTTCCAGGTTGCAGCTGAGGTTAGTTCTGAATTCTATGTAGGGGATCAACCACAGCTGGTGCGGAGGGTATGTTACCTTGAATCTGTCTTGCATGGAGTAGCGAGGCTTCTAGGCAAAATCGAATGAAATATTCAGTTGGGATTAACTCCCCGCGGTGACCATTTAAAAAAATAAATTATATAATCCACTACCTGTTGTGGTATTAATTGGTTGGCAAATAACATAAGACAATACTGAAAATTGTGTTGAGACTTGAGATCTCTTATTTAGGGGTATATTGGCATATTGCACCAAGTTCACCTCCAAAACTGTACCTGTTGCTCCGTTAGACAGTAACAATGTAACATCACTACTCTTGATTTTGTTCAAAATGCTTAATTAGTTTCCATCTCATTATTTCTTTTTTTCCTTTGCCTTGTGTAATAAAAAAATGCAAACGTGGGATCCAAGTTTCATCCGATAGCGGAGAGATCTCTCAAGCTGCATTTTGTTGAATCTCCTAAACTGGACAAGAAGCTGCAATAGATCTCTGATAGAAATTGTTCGAAAAAAGTAGCCTGTAACGAACCAATCCGTGCAAGATACAGAGAATTGTTGCCTTGGCACTCGTTGTTTCTTCAATGGGCAAATTGGTGAATTTTTATTGAGAATGCTCGCTCAGTTGATGGGCACTGCTGATATCCATGGAGCATTGCTTAGCGAAGCACCCGGTGCGGACCTTGGAGGTCTAGCTGCTCGCTGGCCTCCATCCAAGACAAGCTGCTGCTTGCCGTGGCCCGTGCATCTTTGAATGTTTTATATGGACAATCAAAGGAATAGTTGTTTGCTGAAGTCCAAATACAGTTCCGCAATTTAGCACTATATATGTTTTGTTTCGTTTGTGTATTTTGGTCATGATAATAAACTCAGTCATTCATGTTGCTTCCTTCCAGCTCAAATGCCATGCAATTCCTCGGTGCAGCGGCCCATCTTTTGCCCCCACCAGCTTTGCATATACCATTTTTAGACAGGTCAATTTGTTTTAGTGAACGTTCTCACTAGGATGCTATATATGGAGTTTATTTGTTTTGTTTCAGAGAACGGTGAGGACCTTTTTAGTAAATATTGTATTCCAAGAAGGATATTTCTAATTTTGATTGGAATATATTCAATGGGTATGAATTTCAAATGATTATATTTTGGTGCCACATACAATGAGAAAAAATGCACTTAGACAAGAGATTATATGGTTGGTGACCACATATAGTAAAAAATTGATACTTGAATAAGTGAGGCTTGATTATTATTTTTGCGGGTGAGGCATGTTGATCGCTGAGATGTGATAATTCAAATTACTTGTATCAAGTAGGAATAGTGAATTGTGCAGTTCACATCGAGTTTCCAAGAAAGTCATTCCACATTCCATAAAAAAAATAACTGTTGTAGCTGATAGTTTTGTCTAAATCCTTGATTAATGTGTGTTGTCAGAGACATGCATTGTACATGGACACATACTAAGGCGTAGGTAAGATGGCTCAAGTTACCTAACAGACTGTCCACACCCATGGCTCAAGAAAAAATATATAATCGGTACAAGTACAAGAATTTGGAAAGAGGGGTAAGACATGGTTGTGAGAATAAAGGTGGGTGGACGGAGGGGGTGAATAGAAATAAGATGCTGTCGTTCTATTTCTGAATAAGAGCATATATCTAATCATTATGTTTTTCCGTTACTCCGTAGCATCACACGAGCATTCTCAACTTAGTTTTTATAGAAGACGGGAATATGTACAAGAATAGCAGGAAAGCACAAAAGCATATGCTACAGGCTATCACCACACACACGACCGATTGAAAAAGTAAACTAATATGAAAACACCTCGCTTCGGCAGAGCAATGATAAATTCCTTGGATAAATGATTGATGGAAACCTCTGAAATCAGAGGAAATCCGCAGCACTGGTTGGCGCCAAGCGAGGCGACTCTCAGTCCCGCCTACTACCTAAATTTTCTTTTGAGGGGTTTCAATCCCACCTACCCACCCGATCGACCTGCCGCATCCAGTGACCTAACCTGTGTAACCCCTCGCTGGGCACGACCTGGCCAAGGAGAGCTGTGTACGAGGCCCAACTTCACCCAACAAGCTAGACTCGACAACGATGCATCAACAGCCAACGGGTGCTACTACATATAGGTGTGCTCGCTGGCTAGCTGCGACCAGGCTTTGTACAGAAACAGCAAGCTCTAGCCAGAGCATGTGTCGGCCGGGAGTTCATGTATACAGAGTAAGTTGCAAGAGAGTTCGACAGGTAGATTTGGATTAGCTACTTCATATATACCGTCGGTGCCGGCCGCGCGGAGATGGTTCAGATGGGGAGCAAGAGCTGGCATGAGTCAAAGGTGCTGTGGCACATCGCGCTCCCGGCGATCCTCACCACCGTGTTCCAGTTCTCCATCGGCTTCGTCACCATCGGCTTCGTCGGCCACATCGGGGAGGTCGAGCTCGGCGCCGTCACCGTCGCTATAAACGTCATCGAGGGCTTCGCCTACGGTGTCATGGTACGCATGAAGAACGTAGGCAGGCAGGCCAATTAACATGCTTATATATTGTTGAACGTCATTTAGCGCGCATTCCTACTTGCTACTACCTCGGTTCTGGTTTATTGATCCCCTTACTTTTGTGCTAAACTTCAATAATAGATTTACCTAAGAAAATAATAATGCATGTCACAAAATTTTTATTGCTGAATTCATATTTGGACCTAGTTTCTAATGATATTATTTTTTATCACATGCATTAATATTTTGTTAGTTAAATCTAAAGTTAAAATTTAGCACAAAATACGAAGGGGACAAATAATAAGTCAGGACGAACGTAGTACCTACTAACTCCGTTTTAAAATAATTTTGTCGCAACAAGTCAAACTTGTTTATGTCATGCCAAGTCTATAGATATTTTTTATTAACATCTAGAATATCAAATTAATCTCAAGAAATTATTTATGAAAAAGTTTTTGTACTATGCGTATTTGGTATTGTAGATCGTTAAATGTTGAGGATATCAGTTATCGCTGCGTCTCGGTTGGCTGGGGATTAGAGATTAATCGAAAATCGGACGATTTATCGATTTTATCGGTTGACTATTAATGGCCATTTTTTTACAAATCCCAGGTTTCTCACACTAAAATATGATATGTTCAACAGAAACAAATATTGGACAGAAGTGTTATCTTGGTTCATTGCCTTTGAATCGCTGTACATGATAAACAAAACAGGACCACCATACATATTACATAATAAGATCCACAAAACAGAAATAAACATAGTTCTTGCACACATAGTGCTAGAAATAGTCCCGATTTATCGGTATATTCCCGATAAATCGCTTGTCAGAGCAATAAATCGGTCGAAACGATAAATGATGACGATATCTGAAAATTGCTTTTGGAGCTCGGCCTCCATGGAGGCCAGTTTTTGAAAAGTTAAAAATTCCAAAAAAAATCATATTTTTACATTTAAAAAAATTCATATTTTTACATTTCAAAAAATTCTATAAACAGTAGAGACATAGATGTAGGAATAACACATATGTGTGTAAATTTTTAGGACGGAATAGGTTGAAATGAGGGCTGTGCAAAATGACAAATCTATGACTTTCAACACATGATACTATTCATTCAAAAAGTTCATGAGTTTGTTCTTTTTGCACAGATCGCATCTTAAGGTATTTCATCCTGAAATTTTACACACATACACATCACATCCTTATATACTTGTACATTTTTTATCAGAAATTTTTTAAACTAAAAAGTACAATTTTCATTTTTTAAAGGGCATCAATGGAGGCCGAGCTCCAAAATGCCGTTCTCGATGATATGGCATAATCTTATCAGTCACCCACCCATTAACGATAAATCACTGAATCGACCGATTTTTTGAACAGTGATGTATCATTTTTTTTGTAGAGTTGGTCAAACTTAAAAAAAATTGAGTTTGGACAAACCTATAACTTCAATTTTAAACTTGCTACATCCTACCATTTGGTGTTGTTACACTCATGTCTTACCTACTATCATGTGGTAGTATATATACTACTTTATTATTTTAAATATGTTCATGTACTATATCAAATATTTGTTTTACATAGCCTACATGTTTGTTGGTTACCCATGAGCAGGGAGTGCGTGAGGGGTGTATGTCAATATGAGGGGTTGGGGCCCTGTGGGGTGGCAACAACGTCATGAAAAAGACATGTAGATGAGTAGTTAATTGAGAAGACGCTCAATTTGAGGCTGATCCAATGGCGGTAGCCACCGAAGATGAAGATGTCGGTGGTGGTGGACCGTTGGGGTGGCCGAGAGGGAGAAAGGGAGAATCAAGAGAGGGTTAGCATTGGCCATCGTCAGAGATAAAGGGGAAATGAAATACATTAATCTTTACCGCACGCCTCCAACAGTAAAAGAGGAGTGGCTAGAGTGGAATTTTGTCACGCAAACTTGATTTTGTCACGCCTTCCACATAGTATGTGCACCATGTGGTGTGACTGTATCTCGGTGTGTTCTGGGCTTCTGGCTGAAGCCCACCACGAGTCATGGCCGCGTTTGAAATTTTACTCTTTCTCGAGCACGCATATGTTGCAACTACAACCCACGCGCTAGGTGATGACGCTAGGGGTTGCATTTGCAGGTTGGCATGGGCAGCGCACTGGAGACGCTATGCGGGCAAGCGGTGGGTGCGGGGCAGGTTGACATGCTCGGCGTCTACATCCAGCGCTCTTGGATCATCTGCGGCGCCACCGCGCTGGCACTCGCGCCGACCTATGTCTTCACGGCGCCCATCCTGCGGGCGCTCCACCAGCCCACTGCCATCTCCGCCGTTGCCGGGCGGTACACACGGTTGGTCGTCCCGCAGTTGTTCGCTTACGCCGCCAACTTCCCGCTGCAGAAGTTCTTCCAGGCGCAGAGCAAGGTCTGGGCCATGACCTTCATCTCCGGCGCGGGGCTCGCCCTCCACATCGTGCTTAACTACGTCTTCGTCACCCGCCTTGGCCACGGCCTCTTTGGCGCCGCCATGATCGGGAATGTCACCTGGTGGATCATTATCGTTGCGCAGTTCGCCTACCTCGTCTCCGGCTCCTTCCCGGAGGCGTGGAAGGGGTTCTCGGTGCTGGCCTTCAATAATCTCACCGCCTTCGTCAAGTTGTCCCTCGCCTCTGCAGTCATGCTCTGGTTTGTACATGTTTCAATTCTTAGCTTGCTATACGATTATAATTCAATCACCAAGCAGATTAATTTAAATTGTGTATATGCACGATGTGTTCTTATCTAGCTTGGAGCTGTGGTACTACAGTGCAGTGCTCATCCTTGTGGGTCTCCTGAAGAATGCTCAACTCCAGGTTGACGTCATGTCCGTTTGGTAAGCAGTTTTTTACCAGAGGAACCTGCAACCTAACTATGCGCGCACAGACAATAGAGTTTGTCTGACGAAGATTAAACGGTATTCCATGTCTGACTCTTTTTTTTACATCAACGTGTCTAAATTGTTTTACAGCATCAATTACCAGCTCTGGACCCTTATGGTGGCAATAGGCTTCAATGCAGCAGTGAGGTATATAGATAATGCACGCACAACACAAATAGTACTCTTAGCACAAAACTGCAACTGTATAAAAATAGACGTACAAAATTCATCAGTATTTTTGCTAATGTGAAAGTTCTCGAGATGCAGTGTTAGGGTGTCGAACGAGCTGGGCGCGAACAGGCCTAAGGCGGCCAAGTTCTCCATGATCATAGCGGTGTCGACGTCGGCCGCCATCGGGGCGGTCTTCCTCGCCGTGTTCCTCATCTGGAGGACCGAGCTGCCACGGTTCTTCAGCGACAACGACAGGGTGGTGAAGGGAGCTGCAAAGCTTGGCTACCTTCTTGCAGCATCCATCTTCCTGAACAGCATCCAACCTGTGCTCTCAGGCACGTACCATTACGCCAATCAGTTACCAAATTAAACCAGTGAGCCCAATGACAATTGGAACATCTCGCTTTGCAGGTGTGGCGATAGGAGCAGGGTGGCAGACGCTTGTGGCGTTCATAAACATTGTGTGCTACTACTTGTTTGGCATCCCACTGGGAGTCCTCTTTGGCTTCAAGCTAAAACTTGGTGCATTGGTAAGAGCAAAACCAAATCAACTTAAAATATTTCTGGATTCATAACCTGCTCTGAATATACAACAATGTATCTCTGCACTGAAGGGGATTTGGGTGGGCATGTCAATTGGCACGCTGCTGCAGACTGCTATACTTCTCATAATTTGCTTCCGAGCCAAGTGGGAGAATCAGGTGTGCAATACTACACTAATATCACTCGATCTCAGTCTTTCTTTTTTCTATAGATAATGACTCGATCATAGCTGAGCATATCTTTGTTTTAAGAAATGTCTGAACTTTTTACGGTGCAGGCTATGTTGGCCAAAGAGAGGATAAGGAAGTGGGGAGGAAGCAGCCAAATATTGCCGGCGGCCACACCAACGGCGACAGACGATATCATAGATCAATAATCAGATGGTTCCTGCATGCAGATTGGACAATGCTATTTATATGTACATGAAAAACACATGTAGATAGATTATCTATATTTGTACTGTTAAAGGGAATCTGTCCTCGTTTCGTTTCGTTTGATTGCACCAGAGTTAATTGCATATAAGTACCACAATTGGGGCTAGGGCAACGAATTGGTATCACTTTATGTTCTTTTTGTAAATCAGTATCAAGTTTGGGGTAGGCCGCAGCTAATCGAGCTGATCGGTGTTTAAAACGTATTTGATAGGAAAACAGGGGCCAATGTGGCGAGTTTCTTTTGCAGAAAACTCCTTTTCTTTTTATTTAATCACACAAAAGCCCCCGTCTAGAAAAAAAGACTACCGTGAGATTTCTTTCTTTGACTAGCAATGTGCCCGTGCGTTGCAACGGACCCAAAGTGGAATAATGTTTGTTCACAAACTTAAAAGCAAACACTCTTGTTTTGATATACATATACCACTAAAAGTATATTAAGTTTCACTCAAAATATATTTCTCAGCCTGTTTTGATGAGGCGGGGAGGGATGTGCTTGCTTTCAAGATAATAAGGGGTTTTCTGCAAATTGGAGCAGAGAAGTGAGCTATTGTTGCAAAAATGCCACAACTTACCTCGCAGCCGTTAGATGCAGATCTAATGATTACAAATGACGAATGACAGATACATCATCATCATCACTGAGTCTTTTATAGGAGTAGATAGATAAAAAGGCAATGCAGGTGTTTGCATAGGCGTGCTTAACTTAAGCTGGTCCTCGCATCATGGTCCGGGCCCGATATATAGCACTGGATATATTGGGGCTGAGAAATGTGAAACAAAAAGCGCTATTGGGGGATCGAACACACCATCTAAAATGAGATACAAGTTAATTTATACTTAAGACATTTGGGATTATAACCTAAATATGTGCCGTGCACGTGACCCGACTTAATACAAGTAAAATGTACAATTAACTATTTATTAAATATACACTTGTGTATTACATAAGAAATATTCTAAAATGTTTTGAATGTGTGATAAAATGTACAGAGCCAACTGATTTAAAGTAGTTTGAATCCCTTGATCAACTGTTTTAAAATGTTTTAAGTATGCAATAAAATGTACATTGTCAGCTGATTTAAAGTAGTTTGACTCCCTTGGTCAACTGTTTTTAAAAATGTTTTAAATGTATGGTAAAATGTACAGAGTCAACTGATTTAAACTAGTTTGACACATAAGAGCATCTCCAATAGATGGTCCAGATGTAAAAATAACCAACTTTTGAACCGTCTGGGGCAAAAAACGCTGCTCCAACAGACGGTCCATATGCAAAAAAATTGGACCGCGGCCTCCTCATGATGTAAAATGCAACACCTCGCGATGCAAATATACATCACTGAAAGTGCTAGTTATCGACTAGAGGGGGGGTGAATAGGCGATTTTTATGAAAGTCTTCAAAACATGGAAGTTTCGAAGACAAACGATAGAAATGAACATATTAACATGCAGCGGAAGGAAGACTACACTAGGCAAGCCATAGTCAAGTATTTAATGAAGTGAAAGCACGAAGACTATTAGCAGCTAGGCAGTATGGATCAGGATGGAAGATAGTATGAAGCCAATCAGAACAAGTAGTCACACAGTGAAGTCAAACAGATAATGCAAGCAGGCAATGACTTCACGAAGACAAACTATAAGTAAAGAGAAGGAAGAGATAGAACCAGTTGCTTGGTGAAGACAAAGGATTTGTTGGACCAGTTCCAGTTGTTATGACAACTGTATGTCTGGTAGGGAGGCTGAGATTCAACTCAGAAGACCGTGTCTTCACCTTATTCCCCTTGAGCTAAGGACACCTAGTCCTCGCCCAATCACTCAGGTAAGTCTTCAAGGTAGACTTCCAAACCTTCACAGACTTCATTCACTGGCGATCCACAATGACTCTTGGATGCTCAGAACACGATGCCTAACCGGCTGGAGGATTCACAGTCCTCAAGTCTAACAAGTCTTCAGATCACACAGACAGAAAGACTTCAGTGATGCCTAACACTCTTTGGCTCTGGGTGTTTAGGGCTTTGTCCTCGCAAGGATTTCTCTCTCAAAGGCTTCAAGGTGAGTTGCTCTCAAACGACAAAAGTCGTGCACTAACTCTAAGCAGCCACCAATTTATGGTGCAGGGGGTGAGCTATTTATAGCCACTAGGCAACCCGACCTGATTTGTCCGAAATGACCCTGGGTCACTAAGGAACTGACACGTGTTCCAATAGTCAGATTTCAAACACACGCGGCAGCTTGACTTGCGCTACAAGTAAAGCTGACTTATCCATCTCTGGATAAGATTTGCTCTCATTGTCTTCGCTCAAAGACTTATGATTTGGTTGAGCATCACTTTAGTCACTCTGACTTTGTTCACTTGGACCCCACTTAACAGTACGGTGGTTCCTATGACTCAACAAAGAAGAAAATGAAACTACGAAACAACTATGTCTTCGCGCTCCAAAGACTTCATGCGATGTCTTCTCATGTCATACTCTTCAATGTGAATATCTTCACATACCACTATTATCTTCAATGTCTTCACACATTTTTAGGGGTCATCTCCGGTAGGTAAACCGAATCAATGAGGGACTACTACCTGTGGTATCCTGCAATTCTCACAAACACATTAGTCCCTCGACCAGGTTTGTCGTCAATACTCCAAAATCAACTAGGGGTGGCACTAGATGCACTTACAATCCCCCCCTTTTTGGTGATTGATGACAAACTGGTTGAAGTTTTCAACGGGGATAAAAGTATGTGAAATTGTAAAGGATTGAGGTATTGTGTTCGTAAGTAGCAAAAGGCTCCCCCTGAAGATGTGCATATAATTATTTTTCTTTCGAATGCAAATGCACATGGCAGGTTGTACTTGTGGAGATCCTCTTCAACTTATGAAGACAGTTCATCATGCATGTAGAGATATAACAAAGATAATGACATGCATAATGAAAAATGGACGTCTGCAAAATGACTTCATGCGGAATTTATCGTCGCACATGCCGAATTTATCATCGCATCACATAGTAGACAGAAAAGGTAGCAGACGACCATCAAGTTTAAGTGTTACAACTCAAAGAACCAAATGTATCAAGAGCGAGACTTGTAAGCACTTGGCAAATGTAGCAAAAGTATAGCAACCACCCATATGGACCCGCTTGAAGACTATCAACTCATATGCTTCTCCCCCTTTTGTTAGTAACGACCAAAAAGGTTTGAAGACATAGAGCTTTCTACTCGTTCCCATGAGGAGTAGGCGAAGCAGCAAGGTCGTCGTTGAGGTTTGGTGGTGCAGAAGAACTTGGTGCAGTGTCGATACGCGCCGAAGTAGGAGGTCGTGAAGTAGCATCATCTTGGTCATCAATGACTCTGGCATTAACATTTACAGCTGAGGAGGAATAGTCAGAGTCTTCGAGTGAGGGAGTCCGACGCAAGTGAGCTTTCCGGGGAGGAGTTGAATCAAACTTGAATTTCTCCGTGAAGCCATCCTGTTGAAGATCATCTTCAGAGCTCAGCAAAGTCAGACTCTTCCACGACCGGCAATAGGTTTCATGAGTGACAAATGCATTCTTGGTGGCAAGGTTGCGAATGCGATTAACATCCACCAAGAGGCTCTGCATCTGACGCTTGAGCCAGTCATGATGTTTATCCTGTTTCTGATGCAGGGTGACGAGAAGCTCTTGGTCATTGAGAACACGAGATCGCTTCCGAGGCCTTTGGGCAATTGTGCTTTCAGTGGCTTCAGTTTGGGCACGAGGGGCACGTGTATTGCCATCCAAAGGGCAAACACGAGTGATGGCCTGAACTCCGTCAATGGGTTGGGTGAAACTTTGACGATCGACGTTGTGAAGATAAATTGGCTCCTTGGCAGGCTCTGGGTATATGGCTTCGACAGACAGATCAACTTCTGGCAAGAATATGAGATGATTGCGCGCAGAAGGCTGACAGTGAAGGAAATATGCCCTAGAGGCAATAATAAAGTTATTATTTATTTCCTTATATCATGATAAATGTTTATTATTCATGCTAGAATTGTATTAACCGGAAACATAATACATGTGTGAATACATAGACAAACAGAGTGTCACTAGTATGTCTCTACTTGACTAGCTCGTTGATCGAAGATGGTTATGTTTCCTAACCATAGACATGAGTTGTCATTTGATTAACAGGATCACATCATTAGGAGAATGATGTGATTGACTTGACCCATTCCGTTAGCTTAGCACTTGATCATTTAGTTTGTTGCTATTGCTTTCTTCATAACTTATACATGTTCCTATGACTATGAGATTATGCAACTCCCGTTTACCGGAGGAGAACTTTGTGTGCTACCAAACGTCACAACATAACTGGGTGATTATAAAGGTGCTCTAAAGGTGTCTCCAAAGGTACTTGTTGGGTTGGCGTATTTCGAGATTAGGATTTGTCACTCCGATTGTCGGAGAGGTATCTCTAGGCCCTCTCGGTAAATGAGTTAGTTGCAGAATGATGTATTATGGAATGAGTAAAGAGACTTGCCGATAACGAGATTGAACTAGGTATTGAGATACCGACGATCGAATTTCGGGCAAGTAACATACCGATGACAAAGGGAACAACGTATGTTGTTATGCGGTCCGACCGATAAAGATCTTTGTAGAATATGTGGGAGCCAATATGAGCATCCAGGTTCCGCTATTGGTTATTGACCGGAGACATGTCTCGGTCATGTCTACATAGTTCTCGAACCCGTAGGGTCCGCACGCTTAACGTTTCGATGTCGGTTATATTATAAGTTTATGAGTTTTGATGTACCGAAGGTTGTTTGGAGTCCCGGATGTGATCACGGACATGACGAGGAGTCTTGAAATGGTCGAGACATGAAGATTGATATATTGGACGACTATATTCGGACACCGGAATGGTTCCGGGGGTTATCGGGTATATACCGGAGTACCGGGGGGTTACCGGAATCCCCCCGGGGGTTATTGGGCCTCATGGGCCCAAAGTAGTGGAAGAGGAGAGGCAGCAGGAGGTGGCGCGCAGCCCCCTTGCCCCAATCCAAATTGGGAAAGGGAAGGGGGCGCGGCCCCCCTTCTCCTTCCTTCTCTCCACCTCCTCCTTCCCCCTTCTCCTAGTTGGAATAGGAAAGGGGGGCAAAACCTACTTGGAGTAGGATTGCCCCCCCTTGGGCACGCCTCCTCCTCTTGGCCGGCCCCCTCTTCCTCCACTCCTTTATATACGTGGCCAGGGGCCACCCCATAGACAAAACAATTGATCTCTTGATCTCTTAGCCGTGTGCGGTGTCCCCTTCCACTATAATCCACCTCGATCATATTGTAGCGGTGCTTAGGCGAAGCCCTGCGATGGTAGAACATCATCATCATCACCACGCCGTCGTGCTGACGGAACTCTCCTGTGAAGCTCTACTGGATTGGAGTTCGCAGGACGTCATCGAGCTGAACGTGTGCTGTACTCGGAGGTGCCGTGCGTTCGGTACTTGGATCGGTCGGATCGTGAAGACGTATGACTACATCATCCGCGTTGTGCTAACGCTTCCGCTTTCGGTCTACGAGGGTATGTAGACAACACTCTCCCCTCTCGTTGCTATGCATCACCATGATCTTGCGTGTTCGTAGGATTTTTTTTTTGAAATTACTACGTTCCCCAACAGATAGTTGATAGCAAAGTGAAGCTTGATGAGGCGCATTACCCATGGAGCATAGAACTTCAGACCAAATATATCGGAGCCAGATGCAGCCAATTGCCTAATGAAGAAGTCTTGAGCATTGAAGCTGATGCCATTGAAGATATAGAAAACCAATGTATTCATTGCTCCTTCAAGCTTCGCTGCAGGAGAGTGTCCTTTGACAGGCCATAGAGTTCGCCTGATGATATGATAAATAGTGCGGGGCAGATACTCTAGGTCTTCAACAAAGAACTACTGTGGATATTCAGCGTCTTGGGGTAGTGGCTTCATCATGCTCAACATTTGGCTCATGTTGGGCTCTGGCTTCTGGAAGATGCTTTCCAAAGCATTCTGGTGCAGCTGACAACCTGGTTCATAGTGTTCACCAGGAGTGGGCAGGGCAGTAAGCTCAATGATGTCTTGGGCTTTGGCTCCATGGTGTACATCGTTTGTCATCCACTCAAGGATCCAAGTCTTGGGATCCCTATTGTAGCCGCGAATGTGGAGGGTAGCATAAAATTGTAGCAGAAGCTCTTCATTCCAATGCTCTTTAGCAGTCACAAAGTTCAGGAGACCAGCATCACAGAAACAGTCAAGTGCCTCTTCTAAGTAGGGCAGTCCAGCAATAGCTTCACTATCGAGACGCATATGGGGAAAGATGCGCCCTTAATCATAGAGAACACAGGAATAGTAACTGCGCTACTGATAGCTCCAGAATCGATCAGATGAAATTCTTGGCTTGGAGTAGGGGTTCTTGGCACTATCAAAGAAGGTGTTGTGTGCTATGAAGCCATTCACATTAAATGATCCTGGTGAAGTTGCAGTACCTGGAAACCTTGGTAGCCTTGGCTTTGGCTTCTGGACCTGAGGCCTGTGCTCCACATGATAGTCAAATTGAGGTCCGGGAGCAGGCGGAGGAACCAGAATGGGCCAGCGGACGGTCACAAGCTGACCACGATCATATGCTTGCTCAATGGTGTGAGGTCTTGGAGGTGGTACAGGAGCAGAGGCATTGTCTTCGAGCTGTGGTGCACCATTGGCTTTAGGCGCATTCACTTCTTGCACCACATTGGCTTCAGGCGCCACATTAGCTTCGGCCATGACAACGTCATTGGCCTCAGTATTGGTGTTAGTGGCCGCCTCAGAATTTTCAACCTCCACTCGAGTAGCTGGAAGGTCGGACACGTTCTCCTCGAGAACAACTTCAGGGTTGGACGGGGGTGTAGCAACACGTTCTTCTTCTTCTCTTGGTTCTTCTTATTCATCGGCTGATGCAGCCGGAATGTCTTCAGCAGCTTTTGCTTCGGACTCAGAGACATTCACAGTTGGAGTGGCGTCAGGGAACACTTGTCGTGCCACTGAATTATGTTGCTCTTCTCCTTTTGGAACGCTCGACGGAGTGACTTGTGGCCTTGGTCCTTTGCTAAGCCTGCGGAGTGCGAGCGACGCCTTTGGAGAGGGAGTCGGCTGGACCACAAAATCATCATCTTCAGGCACGTGAGTGGTGGCTTGAGGTGGGGGAGTACTTGGTGATTCTTGACAGGGAGAGTCTTGAGGGTGATCAGCCCATGAATCATTCTGAGCAATTGGGGTCAAAGGACGACCAATGCTGATGAGTTCGTTGTTCATCAGAACAGGCGATGATACCATGTTGTTCTCGATCTGAGGAAGGACTTCATCATCTTCTACGGGGACCAATGTCTTCAGCTGCAGTGGGGTCAACAGCTGGATCTTCTTCAGCTTCAGGAGCCTCTGTGGTAGCAGGCTCATGAACTATCAACTGATGCTCACGGTGTTCTGATGCAGGGCGAGCAACTGAGATTGGCTGGATGACCAGGGGCTCTGTGGGAGCAGCCCGATCTTTCTTCTTTGTCTTCCTTTTTTTGGTCGGTGGAGCATCGTTAGTGGTGTTCTTGCTCTTGCACTTTGACGTCTACTACACAACCTTCTTCTTGTAAACGTTGTTGGGCCTCCAAGTGCAGAGGTTTGTAGGACAGTAGCAAATTTCCCTCAAGTGGATGACCTAAAGTTTATCAATCCGTAGGAGGCGTAGGATGAAGATGGTCTCTCTCAAGCAACCCTGCAACCAAATAACAAAGAGTCTCTTGTGTACCCAACACACCCAATACAATAGTAAATTGTATAGGTGCGCTAGTTCGGCGAAGAGATGGTGATACAAGTGGTATATGGATAGTAGATAATAGTTTTTGTAATCTGAAAATATAAAAACAGCAAGGTAACGGATGATAAAAGTGAGCGTAAACAGTATTGCAATGTGTTTAAACAAGGCCTAGGGTTCATACTTTCACAAGTGCAAGTCCTCTCAACAATAATAACATAATTGGATCAAATAACTATCCCTCAACATGCAACAAAGAGTCACTCCAAAGTCACTAATAGCGGAGAACAAATGAAGAGATTATGGTAGGGTACGAAACCACCTCAAAGTTATTCTTTCCAATGAATCCGTTGGGCTATTCCTATAAGTGTCACAAACAGCCCTAGAGTTCGTACTAGAATAACACCTTAAGACACAAATCAACCAAAACCCTAATGTCACCTAGATACTCCAATGTCACCTCAAGTATCCGTGGGCATGATTATACGATATGCATCACACAATCTCAGATTCATCTATTCAACCAACACATAGAACCTCGAAGAGTGCCCCAAAGTTCCTACCGGAGAATCACGACGAAAATGTGTGCCAACCCCTATGCATAGGTTCATGGGCGGAACCCGCAAGTTGATCACCAAAACATACATCAAGTGAATCACGTGGTATCCCATTGTCACCACAAATACGCACGGCAAGACATACATCAAGTGTTCTCAAATCTTTAAAGACTCAATCCGATAAGATTACTTCAAAGGGGAAACTCAATTCATTACAAGAGAGTAGAGGGGGAGGAGAAACATAAGATCCAACTATAATAGCAAAGCTCGCGATACATCAAGATCGTGCCAAATCAAGAACACGAGAGAGAGAGAGAGAGAGAGAGAGAGAGAGAGAGATCAAACACATAGCTACGGGTACATACCGTCAGCCCCGAGGGAGAACTACTCCCTGCTCGTCATGGAGAGCGCCGGGATGATGAAGATGGCCACCGAAGAAGGATTCCCCCTCCGTCAGGGTGCCGGAATGGGTCTAGATTGGTTTTCGGTGGCTACGGAGGCTTCTGGCGGCGGAACTCCCGATCTATTGTCTCTTCTGGAAGTTTTAGGGTACGTGAGTATATATGGGTGTAGGAAGTACGTCGGTGGAGCTTCGGGGGCCCACGAGGCAGGGGGCGCGCCCTAGGAGGGGCGCCCCCCACCCTCGTGAGCACCTCCCTTGGCTCCTGACGTGAGGTCCAAGTCCATCTGGTAACTTTCCTTCCAAAAATAACTTCTCCAGTTGATTTCGTTCCGTTTCGACTCCGTTTGATATTCCTTTTCTTCGAAACACTGAAATAGGCAAAAAAACAGCAAATCTGGGTTGGGCCTCCGGTTAATAGGTTAGTCCCAAAAATAATATAAAAGTGGATAATAAAGTCCAATATTGCCCAAAACAGTAGATAACATAGCATGGAGCAATCAAAAATTATAGATATGTTGGAGAGTATCAAGCATCCCCAAGCTTAATTCCTGCTCGTCCTCGAGTAGGTAAATGATAAAAACAGAATTTTTGATGCGGAGTGCTACTTGGCATAATTTCAATGTGATTCTTATTAATTGTGGTATGAATATTCAGATCCATAAGATTCAAGACAAAAGTTCATATTGACATAGAAATAATAATACTTCAAGCATACTAACTAAGCAACCATGTATTCTCAAAATAACATGGCCAAAGAAAGTTCATCCCTACAAAATCATATAGTTTAGTCATGTTTCATTTTCGTCACACAAGAATGCTCTCATCATGCACAACCCTGATGACAAGCCAAGCAATTGTTTCATACTTTAGTAATCTCAAACTCATAAACTTTCACGCAATACATGAGCGCGAGCCATGGATATAGCACTATGGGTGGAATAGAATATAATGAGGGGGGTTACGTGGAGAAGACAAAAAGGAGAAAGTCTCACATCAACGAGGCTAATCAATGGGCTATGGAGATGCCCACCGATTGATGTTAATGCAAGGAGTAGGGATTGCCATGTAACTGATGCACTAGAGATATAAATGTATGAAATCTCAATAAAATAAACTAGTGAGTGTGCATCCAACTTGCTTGCTCACGAAGACCTAGGGCACTTGAGGAGGCCCATTGTTGGAATATATAAGCCAAGTTCTATAATGAAAAATTCCCACTAGTATATGAAAGTGATAACATGAGAGACTCTCTACTATGAAGATCATGGTGCTACTTTGAAGCACAAGTGTGGTAAAAGGATAGTAACATTGTCCCTTCTCTCTTTTTCTCTCATTTTTTGGGCCTTTTCTTTTTTTATGGCCTTTCTCTTTTTTTGGGCCTTCTCTTTTTTTATGGCCTTTCTTTTTTCTTTTTTTATTCCTCACTTGGGACAATGCTCTAATAATGATGATCATCACACTTCTATTTTTTTACAACTCAATGATTACAACTCGATACTAGAACAAAGATGACTCTATATGAATGCCTCCGGTGGTGTACCGGGATATGCAATGAACCAAGAGTGACATGTATGAAAGAATTATGAACGGTGGCTTTGCCACAAATACTATGTCAACTACATGATCATGCTAAGCAATATGACAATGATGAATTTGTCATGATGAACGGAATGATGGAAAGTTGCATGGCAATATATCTCGGAATGGCTATGGAAATGCCATAATAGGTAGGTATGGTGGCTGTTTTGAGGAAGATATAAGGAGGTTTATGTGTGACAGAGCGTATCATATCACGGGGTTTGGATGCACCGGCGAAGTTTGCACCAACTCTCAATGTGAGAAAGGGCAATGCACGGTACCAAAGAGGCTAGCAAGGATGGAAGGGTGAGAGTGCGTATAATCCATGGACTCAACATTAGTCATAAAGAACTCACATACTTATTGCAAAAATCTACAAGTCATCAAAAACCTCGGCACTACGCGCATGCTCCCCGGGGATAGATTGGTAGGAAAAGACCATCGCTCGTCCCCGACCGCCACTCATAAGGAGGACAATCAAATAACACCTCATGTTTCAAATTTGTTACACAACGTTTACCATACGTGCATGCTACAGGACTTGCAAACTTCAGAACAAGCATTTCTCAATTTCACAACTACTCAACTAGCACGACTTTGATATTATTACCCCCATATCTCAAAACAATCATCAAGCATCAAACTTCTCTTAGTATTCAACACACTCATAAGAAAGTTTTATTATTCTTGAATACCTAGCATATTAGGATTTTAAGCAAATTACCATGCTATTAAGACTCTCAAAATAATCTAAGTGAAGCATGAGAGTTCATCTATTTCTCCAAAATAAAACTACCACCATGCTCTAAAAGATATAAGTGAACCACTAGAGCAAATGACAAACTACTCCGAAATATATAAGTGAAGATCAATGAGTATTTGAATAATTATGCAACTATGTGAAGACTCTCTAACATTTAAGAATTTCAGATGTTGGTATTTTATTCAAACAGCAAGCAAAGCAAAATAAAATGACATTCTAAGAATGGCAAACATCATGTGAAGAAGCAAAAACTTAGGATCAACCGAAACTAACCGATAGTTGTTGAAGATGAAAGGTGGGATACCAATCGGGCATCCCCAAGCTTAGACGCTTGAGACTTCTTGAAATATTATCTTGGGGTGTCTTGGGCATCCCCAAGCTTGAGCTTTTGTGTCGCCTTAATTCTTCTCATATCACGGTCTCCCTAAATCTCAAAAGCTTCATCCACACAAAACTCAACAAGGACTCGTGAGATAAGTTAGTATAAACCATTGCCAAAACCTTATCATACTCTACTGTAGCAAATCACTAAAATTATTATTCAACATTGCATACTAAATGCCTCTGCATATTTAATATTCTATCCTCAAATAGAATCATTAAAGAAGCAAACATATGCAAACAATGCAAACATAACAGCAATCTACCTAAACAGGATAGTCTGTAAAGAATGCAGCAACATCCATACTTCCCTAGCTCCAAAAATTATGAAAGAAAATTACCACTGTAGTAAATTTATCAGATCTTAATATGCAAAAGGTTTCAACATTTTATCACATTCTGAATTTTCCAGGGAATTATTGCAACAGCGGTAAACTTTCTGTTTTCAAACAGCAACATGTGGACTTCTAAAATAGGCATAGTAAAGACTATCAATGCCATTTTTATTGAAATAAAAGATGCAAAACATTGTTCTAAATAACATCAAGGAAATATTAACAAAATAAATTGACTCTCCAAGCAAAACACATATCATGTGGTAAATAAAAATATAGCTCCAAGTAAAGTTACCGATGAACGAAGACGAAAGAGGGGATGCCTTCCGGGGCATCCCCAAGTTTAGGCTCTTGGATATCCTTGAATATTACCTTGGGGTGTCTTGGGAATCCCCAAGCTTAGTCTCTTGCCACTCCTTATTCCATAGTCCATCGAATCCTTACCCAAAACTTGAAAACATCACAACACAAAAGTTAACAGAAAACTCGTAAGCTCCGTTAGTATAAGAAAATAAATCACCACTTCAAGGTACTGTAATGAACTAGTTATTTATTTATATTGGTGTTAAACCTACTGTATTCCAACTTCTCTATGGTTTATAAACTATTTTACTAGCCATAGATTCATCAAAATAAGAAAACAACACACGGAAAACAGAATCTGTCAAAAACAGAACAGTCTGTAGTAATCTGTAACTAACGCAAACTTATGGAACTCATAACATTCTCAAATAAATTTCTGGACCTGAGGAATTTATCTATTAATGATATGAAAAAAGAATTAACTAAATATCACTTTCCAAATAAACATGGCAGCAATTCTCGTGAGCGCTAAAGTTTTTGTTTTTTTACAGCATGATCAACAAGACTTTCCCCGAGTCTTCCCAAAGGTTCTACTTGGCACAAACACTAACTAAAACAATAAAACCACATCTAAACAGAGGCTAGATGAATTATTTATTACTAAACAGGAACAAAAAGTAAGGAACAAAAATAAAGTTGGGTTGCCTCCCAACAAGCGCTATCGTTTAACGCCCCTAGCTAGGCATGATGATTTCAACGATGCTCACATAAAAGATAAGAATTGTAACATAAAGAGAGCATCATGAAGAATATTACTAGCACATTTAAGTCTAATCCACTTCCTATGCATAGGAATTTTGTGATCAAACAACTTATGGGAACAATAATCAACTAGCATAGGAAAGCAAAACAAGCATAACTTCAAAACTTTAAGCACATAGAGAGGAAACTTGATATTATTGCAATTCCTACAAGCATATATTCCTCCCTCATAATAATTTTTAGTAGTGTCATGAATGAATTCAACAATATAATCAGCACCTAAAGTGTTCTTTTCATGATCTATAAGGATACAAATTTTATTACTCTCCACATAAGCAAAATTCTTCTCATTCGGAATAGTGGGAGTATCATAAGAGACTTGAATACTATAAATTGTTTCCACATTAAAAGAGTAATGTTCAGAAAAGGGGTAACCATAATCATGGCAAGTTTTATAAATATAATCACTACTTTTTATAGCATAAGTATCATCACAATAATCATCATAAGTAGGAGGCATGCTATCATCATTATAAATTTGCATATCAAAACTTGGGAGACTAAAAGTATCATCTTCATTAAACGTAGCATCCCCAAGCTTGGGACAAACATTAATTGCAGAAAATATATTCTCAAAAACATCATCTTTATCAAACATAGCATCCCCAAGCTTGGGCCTTTTCGTATCATAAGCATAATCACTCTGATAATTAATAGTATGGATAGCACCAATAGTATAGAAATTATCATATTCTTCCAAGCAAGTGCCAAAAAGATTTTCAAGATCATAAGAAGTATCATTATCTTCCACATTTATATTTTCATGAGGCACAATAGTAATAGGAGCATCATTATTTGGGAGCGATATCTTTTTACCTCTCTTCCTTTTTCTTTTCTTCTTCTTCTTCACCACATCATGTGTGGGTTCAACCCTCTTTTTGGAGCTCCTTATTAATGAGATTGGTTGAATAGGAGGCTCCTCCTCGTTGCCTGATTCATCATAAGAAATAATAGGAGGGTATTGGGAAGTCTCTTCCCTTTCATTAGTATTCTCTTCATCTTTTATTTGCTTTCTTTTCTTTATGTAATTGACAATATAAGGATTTTCAATACAATTCACCGCACAATACATATAATTTTTCTCTAGATCAAAATCAAGAAATCTATCAAGATTAAACTTTGGAATACCCTCAGTTATACGTTTCATTTCCTCATACCCCAAAAGAAGACTTAGCTCTTTATGATGCTCAAGGGTAATCAAATTATCACAATTTTTGGATACGATTCGGTCATGAAAAAATTTGCATTGGAGACTTAAATGACCATGTTCATTGCAAAGTTCACAAGGGGTGCGAAAAATATTGAATTTTTCAGCCCAATCATCAAGACTTTCTTGCAACAATTTAGTTTCTAAATACTTATGCCTCTTGCAATATCTATCTTCCCTATTTGGTGTATACTTGCAAATCCAATGCACTCCACAAATATTGACATGTTTATAGGAGACATTTTCATCATAACTAGTGCAATCATCATTAGTATCATGGATATTCAAAGAATTCGTACTAACAACATTGCAATCATGCTCATCATTCAAAGATTTAGTGCCAAACATTTTATAGACTTCTTCCTCTAGCACCTGAGCACAATTTTCCTTTCCATCATACTCACGAAAGATATTAAAAAGGTGAAGCGTATGAGACAAGCTCAATTCCATTTTTTATAGTTTTCTTTTATAAACTAAACTAGTGATAAAACAAGAAACTAAAAGACTCGATTGCAAGATCTAAAGATATACCTTCAAGTGCTAACCTCCCCGGCAACGCCGCCAGAAAAGAGCTTGATGTCTACTACACAACCTCCTTCTTGTAGACGTTGTTGGGCCTCCAAGTGCAGAGGTTTGTAGGACAGTAGCAAATTTCCCTCAAGTGGATGACCTAAGGTTTATCAATCTGTAGGAGGCGTAGGATGAAGATGGTCTCTCTCAAGCAACCCTGCAACCAAATAACAAAGAGTCTCTTGTGTCCCCAACACACCCAATACAATAGTAAATTGTATAGGTGCACTAGTTCGGTGAAGAGATGGTGATACAAGTGGTATATGGATAGTAGATAATAGTTTTTGTAATCTGAAAATATAAAAACAGCAAGGTAACGGATGATAAAAGTGAGTGTAAACGGTATTGCAATGTGTTGAAACAAGGCCTAGGGTTCATACTTTCACAAGTGCAAGTCCTCTCAACAATAATAACATAATTGGATCAAATAACTATACCTCAACATGCAACAAAGAGTCACTCCAAAGTCACTAATAGCGGAGAACAAACGAAGAGATTATGGTAGGGTACGAAACCACCTCAAAGTTATTCTTTCCAATGAATCCGTTGGGCTATTCCTATAAGTGTCACAAACAGCCCTAGAGTTCGTACTAGAATAACACCTTAAGACACAAATCAACCAAAACCCTAATGTCACCTAGATACTCCAATGTCACCTCAAGTATCCGTGGGCATGATTATACGATATGCATCACACAATCTCAGATTCATCTATTCAACCAACACATAGAACCTCGAAGAGTGCCCCAAAGTTCCTACCAGAGAATCACGACGAAAATGTGTGCCAACCCCTATGCATAGGTTCATGGGCGGAACCCGCAAGTTGATCACCAAAACATACATCAAGTGAATCACGTGGTATCCTATTGTCACCACAAATACACACGGCAAGACATACATCAAGTGTTCTCAAATCTTTAAAGACTCAATCCGATAAGATTACTTCAAAGGGGAAACTCAATTCATTACAAAAGAGTAGAGGGGGAGGAGAAACATAAGATCCAACTATAATAGCAAAGCTCGCGATACATCAAGATCGTGCCAAATCAAGAACACGAGAGAGAGAGAGAGAGAGAGAAAGATCAAACACATAGCTACTGGTACATACCGTCAGCCCCGAGGGAGAACTACTCCCTCCTTGTCATGGAGAGCGCCGGGATGATGAAGATGGACACCGAAGAAGGATTCCCCCTCCGGCAGGGTGCCGGAACGGGTCTAGATTGGTTTTTGGTGGCTACGGAGGCTTCTGGCGGCGGAACTCCCGATCTATTATCTCTTCTGGAAGTTTTAGGGTACGTGAGTATATATGGGTGTAGGAAGTACGTCGGTGGAGCTTCGGGGGCCCCACGAGGCAGGGGGCGCGCCCCCACCCATGTGAGCACCTCCCTTGGCTCCTGACATGGGGTCCAAGTCCATCCGGTAGCTTTCCTTCCAAAAATAACTTCAACAGTTGATTTCGTTCCGTTTCGACTCCGTTTGATATTCCTTTTCTTCGAAACACTGAAATAGGCAAAAAATAGCAAATCTGGGCTGGGCCTCCGGCTAATAGGTTAGTCCCAAAAATAATATAAAAGTGGATAATAAAGCCCAATATTGCCCAAAACAGTAGATAACATAGCATGGAGCAATCAAAAATTATAGATACGTTGGAGACGTATCACGCTTTCGGGCTTTGGCTTCAGCTGTCCTTGTCTTCTTCAGTTCTGAAGCAGCTGTGGGGACCTTAGGCTTTGAGCCTGTCATGCTAGCGGGGAAGACAATGCGAGGTTCTTCCTGCCTTGATGCTTCATCTTGGGCCACAATAGGCTTCTTCTTCTTCTTTGCAGCCATTCTGGGGTCGATGCCAGGGCGCCCCAGAGCCTTGCGCTTTTCAGCTTCATTGTGAGCTTGAACACTTTTCTCCGCAAAATACTTCATTCTCTCTCTTGAACCTTTTGCTGCCTGGCGTTTGTGGTGAAACTTTTCCTTGAGCTCATGCAGCGTCTGCTTGAAGCTTTGAACATCAGCCACACTGAGGTTAGCCATATTCTTCTTGAACTTAGCCTTCTCATAATCAATCTTGTTCTTCAGTTCAACAATCTTCTGAGCCAAAGCCAGCTCAGTAGCAATGGCACCGTGGAAGGAGACACTGATGCCAATTGGAAGCTCAAGGTCATCGAGGTTGATGTTGGGGTTTTCAAACCATTCATCAATGAAGTTGTTCAAGATGTTCACATCAAACAGGGGTAGATCATTGAAGATCTCTGCCTCTTCCTTGCTCTTTATCAACAGCTCAAGAGCGTCATCGCCAAGATCGTCGTCACTTGACAGATCAATGGCTTCATATTCGTTCCTCAGAACGGCAGCTGGGGTCAATGCTTGACCGGAAATCTGGATGGGCTTCTTCTTCTTCTCAGTCTTGGAGATGCGAGAGAGATCTTCAGACTGCACACTAGCTTCAGGAGATGCAGTGGCCAGAGGCTTCACACGCGAAGCTTTTGGAGTAGTGGAGGGCTTTGAAGCCTTTGGTTTCTTCTGCTTCTGTGGGTTGGGAGGAGCAGGCGCTTCATCAGAATCAGCGTCATTTACAGAGTGCTCCACGGCGGCCCCCTGAACAGCAATGTGAGTGAGGAGACCATCGAGGTTGTAGAAGGGCCCAATGATATTGGGTTTGGCATCACGAGTGCCATCGGCACGAGGAGCAGATGGACCCCAGTTGAAGTCCAGACCAAGGTCCTTCTTGTTCTTCTTTGCAGACTCTTTGGCAAACTGGAAGTTGCGCTTAAAGAGATTGTCTTCATGACACCATAGCAGACTAGATGGGTCGGCATTAGCAGGCTGAGGTCCACGGACCATGCAAGGGTAGAAGCCTTGAGCAATGGCTTCGGACTTGGACTTGGGCTGAAGACCTTTGTATATAATATCTCCCCAGGGGCTTTTGATGGCATTCTTTTCAGCATATTCATCAATGACAAATTTGTACTTGAACCATTCCTCTGCCCAATGTCTTCGAATTCATTGGATTCGGTTCTTGCGTTCACCATATGTCTCTTCAGGATCTGACTTGTATAGCTCATAGAGATCTGGTGGCAGGTCCTTAGCTGTGTTCCCACGGCGCTATCTACCGCCCTTCCTGACTGATTTCTCTGTTGCCATGAAGTTTAGACTGAATGGCTTCAGAACTTGCAAAGGCTTCCGTCTGCTGGTCAGACAGGAACTGGCTTCGGGAGAATTGATGTGACGCTATAAGAATTCTGCAAATGAATGCAGACTATGAGAACCAAGGGATTCTCCCACGGACATGTACCTGTGACAGCATTAGAGATGCGAGGGAAGGGGAAGAGGTCATATGCATTCTTAGAAGATTTTAAAGATAAATCAGTTTAGAAGACATTGACCTCACAACACGAAGACATTCACTTATATGATGAGAGTTGGTTCCAGATTTGTACGAATCCAAGAATAAGTACAAGTGAGGAATCTAACTGTGTGTGAAGCATAAGTGAATATACTAGCCATGTTATGAGATGCAGAACAGGATAGATCCAAATTTGTAGGGACAGAAACCACTTGTGGTTGTAAAGGATGAATCTATCGGATGAAAAGTATAGTAAAAAGGAGGTTTTATTTACCACACGAAGAACTGCTAGACGGAGTAGAAGGTGAGGCTGAGCAGTTCGATCTTCCGTGCCCTAACTTGGCGACGGAGGACACCTACGGCGACGGTGGAGAAGACGATGTCCGCGGCCAGTGTGAGGACGGCGTCGGTGAGGTCGGATAGCTAAGCGCTTCGTTGCCAGCGTCGTCGAGAGCTAGCGGTGGCGCTAGAGTTTGTGCGAGAAGGAGAGGTGGAAGAAAGGATAATGAGCACGGTGAGATCTATATTTATAGAGAGAGAGAGAGAGGGACAACACAGCGCAATTACGCAGGTGCCCCTGGCGATTCACACCTGAGGGACACGTGGCGAACATGCAACACATTGGAAGTTGTTCGATGTTCCCACGCACGCCTGGATTTTCGGGTGGTCGTTCCCGCTTCTCCGGGTTTCAGGCAATAAGGATTGAGCATTTAAAACAGATTTAATGTTTGTCTCTGTATTTTCTGCTGACAAGGACGCAGAGAAGACATTCGACGGTTTCAACAGAATGCATATAATTCGGATAGATAGATTTGATAAGGGAGCATAGAGAGGTTAGGGTCCGATCACATTCACTTAGATCAAAAGATTCAAACGAGAAGACATAGCTATAAGTGAACATTGTAGAGGACAGAACACTAATATATGAATATATCAGAATAAGACCAAATCAACATTGTGAAGATAAACATGAAGTCATGTCAATATTGAAGACAAACCAAATGCGAAGACTCTGCAAATGTAACGCCAATAGAAAACACTCCCAAACAAAAGTTTGGTGGTGGCGTTACCCACCGTATAGGAAGTATTAGACCCACACAGGGCGCACAATTATTGTGGCGCTCCGAAGTAAAATTCCGCATTAATGTATTCACACTTAGAGTGTAAGTCTTCATTAATTGAAGATATACGTTACTTCGTGTGTTGCACATCTAAGTCATCAACATGCATAAGTGTTAGGATGTGTGCCTAATCACATGACATTTGAGGTTCCAAGATATTTAGTTCACACCGCAACTTGCAAAACCTTTTCTCATCCAAGGGCTTTGTGAAGATATCTGCCAGTTGCTCTTCAGTGTTGACGTGAATGATATCAATATCTTCCTTCATGACATGATCTCTGAGAAAGTGATGACGAATTTCAATGTGCTTTGTCTTCGAGTCCTGAACTGGGTTATTGGCAATCTTGATGGCTCTTTCATTGTCGCAGTAGAGTGGTACTTGCTTCAGATGGATGCCATGGTCTTTGAGTGTTTGCTTCATCCATAGAGATACACAATTCTGCTTCTTTGAAGACCAACAAACAAGTGATCGCCCAGAAAGTGACATGTGCCTGATGTAGACTTGCGATCCACCTTGTCACCAGCATAATCAGCATCTGAGAATCCAACTAGATCAAACTCTGAGCCCTTTGGATACCATAATCCTAGTGTTGGGGTGTAAGCCAAATATCGAAGAATTCGCTTCACAGCTAAGTGATGTGATTCCTTTGGTGCCGCTTCGAATCGGGCACACATGCAAACACTAAGCATGATACATGTCCTAGATGCACATAAATAAAGTAAAGAGCCAATCATGGAGCGATATACCTTTTGATCGAACTCTTTACCATTGGCGTTAGGACCAAGATGACTTTTGGTTGGCATTGGCATCGTGTAACCTTTGCAGTCTTGCATTCCAAACTTCTTCAGGCAGTCTTTGAGGTATTTCTCCTGAGATATGAAGATGCCATTGCTTTGCTGACATATTTGAAGACCAAGGAAGAACTTTAGCTCACCCATTATGGACATCTGATATTGCTCTTGCATCATGTATCCAAACTCATCACTGTATTTTTGATTAGTGCAACCAAAGATAATGTCATCCACATATATTTGGCACACAAACAGTTCACCATCATATGTCTTCATGAAGAGTGTGGGATCCAGGGAACCAGGTTTGAAGCCTTATCTCTTCAGGAAGTCTTTGAGTGTGTCATACCAAGCACGAGGGGCTTGTTTAAGGCCATACAGTGCCTTATTGAGCTTGTATACCATATCAGGGTGTTTTGTATCTTCAAAGCCATAACATACACTTCTTCTTTAATCTTGCCATTGAGAAAGGCACTCTTCACATCCATTTGATACAGAAGGATGTTATGATGATTTGTGTAGGCTAGCAGTATGCGAATGGCTTCAAGCCTAGCCACAGGAGCAAATGTTTCATTGAAGTCAATCCCTTCAACTTGAGTGTATCCTTGAGCAACGAGATGAGCCTTGTTTTTGAGAACTTGACCATGCTCATCTTACTTGTTGTGATATATCCATTTAGTGCCTATGATATTATGTTTACGAGGATCAGGACGCTTGACCAGTTCCCACACATTGTTCAGCTCGAATTGTTGAGGCTCTTCTTGCATAGCTTGAATCCTCCAGTTGCATAGGTTCCATGAAGGCTTCAGCAACTTTCTTGGGTTCAGATATTGAGACAAATGCAAAGTGCCCACAGAAATTTGCTAGCTGTGTTGCTCTTGAACGAGTCAGTGGACCAGACACCTTTTGGGCACCCAGATTTTCTTCATAGGTGGCCCATTCCTGCAGTTAGTACCAATATACGTGGCAAACACTTCATCATTCTGATTCTTAAACAGTTTATAGTTTGCATCAAAGGATTTGTCAATGATAATAGGGTTAGCACAAGTGAAGCCAGATAGGGCAGATGGATCCACTGAAGGTTCCTTTGCAGAAACCCATGTGGTTTTGGGGTACTGCTCAGGCTTCCTTTATTGAACCATCAACATTCATTTTCCTCTCGAACCCAACACCCTCTTTCCTAGGGTTTCAGTTCAGAATCTGCTTTCTGAGGACATCACATAGTGTCTGATGCCCTTTGAGACTTTTGTACATCCCTATCTCAAGCAATGTCTTCAACCTAGCATTTTCATCAGCAATAGCAGTGGCATCCTTAGTAGAGGGGTTAGTTACCACATCAACGGTTGAAGATATTGTAACAGTAGCAGCAGTAGAACATTCAGCAACAAAAGTAGCGTTATCATGCTCAAGGCATTTTAGACATGGTGGTTCAAATCCTTCCTGAGCGGGACTGATCTGTTGAGCACGAAGTGACTCGTTTTCTTTTTGAAGATCTTCATGAACTGCTCTCAATTTCTCAAGTTCCTGCTTCCTTTGAAGATAATCATAGGAAAGCTTTTCATGAGTTCTTGAGAGCGTTTCATGACGACTTTGAAGTTCCTCATACTTAACATGAAGATTTTTTATGTCTTCAATTAAGGACTGAGATCGGGTCATTTCCGCGTCCAACAGGTCATCGCTTTTTTCTAACAGATTTTAAATATGTTCCATAGCTTTCTGTTGTTCAGTTGCAATTTTAGCAAGTGTTTTGTAGCTGGGTTTGGATTCACAATCAGAGTCATATTCACTTGATGTTTGAAAGTAAGCATCGCGTGATTTTACCTTGGCACCACATGCCATGAAGCAGTAGATGGGAGTGAAGTCGTCCTTGTCATTAGCATCAGCGTAGGTGACGGAGTCATTGTCTTCAGTGTTGAAAATAGACTTGGCAACATAGGCTGTAGCCAGACTTGCAACGCCAGAGTCGGACTCCTCCTTAGACTCCACCTCCGCCTCCTCAGAAGCAGAATCCTCCTCTGAATCCATCTCCTTGCCAACAAAAGCACGAGCCTTGCCAGATGAGCTCTTCTTGTGTGATGAAGACGTTGATGAAGACTTGGAAGAAGACTTTGAGGATTTCTTCTTTTTCTTACCATCAGAATCATATTCCTTGCTCTTCTTATTCTTCTTGTTGTTTTCATTGTCCCACTGCGGACACTCAGAGATGTAGTGACCAGGTTTCTTGCACTTGTGGCATGTTCTCTTCTTGTAGTCATGAGTAGAAGCTTCATCATTTCTTGAGCTGGATCATGAAGACTTTCTGAAGTCGTTCTTCTTGGTGAATTGCTGAAACTTCTTCACAAGCATAGCAAGCTCCTTTCCAATGTCTTCAGGATCACCAGAACTGCAGTCAGATTCTTTTTCAGATGAGGAAACAACTTTTGCCTTCAAAGCACGAGTTCGGCCGTAGTTGGGACCGTAGATATCTCTTTTCTCAGAAAGCTGAAACTCATGTGTGTTGAGCCTCTCAAGTATGTCAGACGGATCAAGTGTCTTGAAATCAGGGCGTTCTTGAATCATCAGGGCTAGGGTGTCAAATGAGCTGTCAAGTGATCTCAGGAGTGTCTTGACGGTTTCATGCTTGGTGATCTCAGTAGCGCCGAGAGCATGAAGCTCATTTGTGATGTCAGTGAGGCGATCAAACGTGAGCTGAACATTCTCATTGTCGTTTCTCTTGAAGCAGTTGAAGATGTTGCGAAGGACACCGATCCTTTGATCTCTCTGGGTTGAGACGCCTTCGTTGACCTTGGAGAGCCAGTCCCAGACTAGCTTCGACGTTTCTAGAGCACTCACACGGCCATACTGTCCTTTGGTCAGATGACCACAGATGACGTTCTTGGCAGTAGAATCCAATTGAACGAACTTCTTGACATCAGCAGGGGTGAGACCTTCATCAGTCTTGGGAACACTGTTCTTGACGACATACCATAGATCGACATCAATGGCTTCAAGATGCATGCGCATCTTATTATTCCAGTAGGGGTAATCAGTGCCATCGAAGACAGGGCACGCAACAGAGACTTTGATTATTCCTGCAGTCGACATAGCTAAAACTCCAGGTGGTTAGATCGAATCACACAGAAGAAGGGAGTACCTTGCTCTAATGCCAATTGAAAGTGCTAGTTATCGATTAGAGGGGGAGTGAATAGACGATTTCTATGAAAGTCTTCAAAACATGGAAGTTTCAAAGACAAATGATAGAAATGAACCTATTAACATGCAGCGGAAGAAAGACTATACTAGGCAAGCCATAGTCAAGTATTTAATGAAGTGGAAGCATGAAGACTATTAGCAGTTAGGCAGTATGGATCAGGATGGAAGATAGTATGAAGCCAATCAGAACAAGTAGTCACACAGTAAAGTCAAACAGATAATGCAAGCAGGCAATAACTTCACGAAGACAAACTGTAAGTAAAGAGAAGGAAGAGATAGAACCAGTTGCTTGGTGAAGACAAAGGATTTGTTGGACCAGTTCCAGTTGCTATGACAACTGTACGTCTGGTTAGGGAGGCTGAGATTCAACTCAGAAGACCGTGTCTTCACCTTATTCTCCTTGAGCTAAGGACACCCAGTCCTCGCCCAATCACCCAGGTAAGTCTTCAAGGTAGACTTCCAAACCTTCACAGACTTCGTTCACCGGCGATCCACAATGACTCTTGGATGCTGAGAACGCGACTCCTAACCGGTTGGAGGATTCACAGTCCTCAAGTGTAACAAGTCTTCAGATCACACAGAAAGAAAGACTTCAGTGATGCCTAACACTCTTTGGCTCTGGGTGTTTAGGGCTTTGTCCTCGCAAGGATTTCTCTCTCAAAGGCTTCGAGATGGGTTGCTCTCAAACGACAAAAGCCGTGCACTAACTCTGAGGAGCCACCAATTTATGGTGTAGGGGGTGGGCTATTTATAGACACTAGGCAACCCGACCTGATTTGTCCGAAATGACCCTGGGTCACTAAGGAACTGACACGTGTTCCAACGATCAGATTTCAAACACACGCGGCAGCTTGACTTGGGCTACAAGTAAAGCAGACTTATCCAGCTCTGGATAAGATTTTCTCTCATTGTCTTCGTTCGAAGACTTAGGATTTGGTTGAGCATCACTTTAGTCACTATAACTTTGTTCACTTGGACCCCACTTAACAGTACGGTGGTTCCTATGACTCAACAAAGAAGAAAATGAAACTACGAAACAACTATGTCTTCACGCTCCAAAGACTTCATGCGATGTCTTCTCATGTCATAGTCTTCAATGTGAATATATTCACATACCACCATTATCTTCAATGTCTTCACACATTTTTAGGGGTCATCTCCGATAGGTAAACCAGATCAATGAGGGACTACTACATGTGCTATCCTGCAATTCTCACAAACACATTAGTCCCTCAAACAGGTTTGTCGTCAATACTCCAAAACCAACTAGGGGTGACACTAGATGCACTTACAATCACGAGATGCATCTGGTCCAAAACCAGCCGCCGCCCGCGAACGCCCAACCGCCACTTCATTTTCGTTCCCGCCCGCCCGCCCATGACCTCCCGCCCGTCCGCCGCCGCCTCCACACCCCGCCGCTACCCCGCCGCACGCCACCCCGCCCCCCGCCGTTGTTTCCACGCCGCCCCACCGCCCGCCCGCTGCGGATCCGGCCTCGCCGCCCCGCCGCCCGCCTGCCGCGGATCCGGCCTCGCCGCCCGCCGCTGTTTCCACGCCGCCCCGCCGCCCGCCCCCGCGGATCCGGCCTCGCCGCCCGCCGCTGTTTCCGCGCCGCGTCGCCGCCCGCCCGCCCCGCAGCCCGCCGACCGCCGCTCCGCAGCTCCGCCACTGCCCCGCCCACCACCGCCGCCCGCAGCTCCGTCCCGCACGCCGCCGCCCCGCAGATCCGCCCTACCCGGCTCCGTCCACCACCGCCCTGCCCCCACCGCCGCCCCGCAGCACCGCCCCGCCCGTCTCCGTCCGCCACCGCCCCGGCCGCACGCCGCTCCCGATGGCGCCGAAGAAGACGCCGAAGGGCAAGTCGGGCTTCTTTGGCGTGAGGCAGAAGCCCTCCAGTAGCTGGGGTGTGGAGTTCTCCGACGCCGGAAGGCATTGGTGGATCGGCACGTACCCCTCCGCCCACGAGGCCGCGCGTGCCTATGACGTGGCGGTCTGGCGTGCCGAGAGGCCTCGGTCGCACCTCAACTTTCCAGAGATCGAGAGTCGGGCGGAAGCGGAGATGCTTGTGCCGCAGGGCATCAACATGAAGGAGATCACGACGACGAAGAAGAAGTCGTCGGTTGTCGTCAGTGCTGGCGAGACCGATGAGGAGGCGATGGCGAGGTTTGCTCGGGAGCATCCGGAGTACATCCAGGCCGAGATGGAGTACTACTGGAAGGGTGAGGCGGAGCAGAAGAAGGGGCCGAAGAAGGAGGATGAGGCCGGTCCGTCGACGGTGATCCCCATCGAGTGCTCTTCCGAGGAGGACTGGGAAGACTTCTCGGAGGAGGAGGAGGAGGAGGAGGAGGAGGAGGGGTGCGACGACCCGACGAAGGAGGAGTTCTGGGAGTAGTTCCGTAGCTCCGACGAGGAGTAGTTTATCTAGTAGTTTGAATAAGTAGTAGTTGAAGTTGATGTATGAAACTATGTTCAATTTGATGTTTGAACTATATTGAATGGACTAGTAGCACGTCGTTTTACATTATTATTTTGGATCATCTATTGGATTTGCTCTTTTGAACCATCAATTTAGACCATCTGTTGGAGTTGAGCTTTTTTCGGAGCTCCAAACTTTTTGACGGTCCAAATTTCACATCTTTGATTTTGGACCGCCAAATTTTGAACCATATGCTCTAAAATGCACCGAGTCAACTGCTTTCAATATACACAAATGTATATTTAATAAACAGTTGACTCTACTACATTTTACTTATATTAATTAAGTCGGGTCACATGCACGGCACATACTTAGTTGATAATCCAGAACGATTTTTTGAAACCGGTCGAACACCGGCTTTCCCGTTAGCCTCCGAGAAAAACCGCTACAGGAAGATTTTTATTTTTCAAAATTTGAATTTGAATTGCAAAATGCTACCGGCCGTGACTATATGTATTCCTGAAAGCACAGCTATGCAATGCGTAGTAAACACCCACATTTATATCGTTGTGCCGATTATTCCTTCTAGTACAGTACCATTTTTTAAGTTTATTACAGCTTCTGAAGAAGAGTATCCATGCCGGCTCGCAGTGTGCAGAGAGCTTCCAGAGGGACGGCCTTGAACATGACGGTCCCGGAACTCGCGGCCATGTCGACCTCTTCATCCCCGACCCTTGTCCAGTCGAAGTACTGGATCAGCGTGCCAAGAACCAAGCCCATGGTCCTCATGGCCAGGCTCTCCCCGGGGCACTTGCGCCTTCCCATCCCGAACGGTATCATGAACTTCCCCTCGGCGCTGCCATGCTCGAACCTCTCCGGCCTGAACTCCCCCGGCGCCGGTCCCCACGCCGCCGGGTCGCGGTGGATGGCGTACGCGTTGACGAGCACGATCGTGCCCGCGGCGACGTCGTACCCGTGGAGCTTGCAGTCGGCGGCGGCCTCGTGTGGCAGCAGCAGCGGCGCGGCGGGGCACAGCCGTAGCGTCTCGCTGATGATGCAGTGGAGGTAAGGGAGGTGGGGCAGGTCCTTCTTGTCCAGGAGGCGGCTCGGCTCACCGCTGAGGCTGAGGTGCGTGTCGATCTCTTCCTGTGCCTTCTTTAGCGCCGCCGGGTGGTTCAGCAGGAGCGCCATCGCCCATTCCGTCGTCGTCGACGTCGTCTCCGTCCCGGCGCCAAGAAGATTCTTCCATCCAATTCCAAACACGAGAAAATTACAGTAGTGTCAAATGATCAAGAGAGCTTGAATGGATTAAAGGAAGCATGGATGCTGCGAGAGACTCACTGCGACAAGGGCGGCGATGAAAGTGTCTGTGTACAGCTCGGGCTCTGACTTCTGCAGCGAGAGCATGACGCCGATCATGCTCTGCTCCTGCTCCTCCTGCTGCTTGTCAGCGGCATCCGCAGCAGCGTTCAACCGCTTCTGCCTCTCCCCGTCGATGAGCTTATAGATGAAGGCGTTCCTCCGGCTCGTTGCGTCGGCCAGACGCCGCCTGACGCCTCGCCAGTCGAGCCAGCGCAGCACCGGAAGGTAGTCCCACAGGTTGGCGACACCGACGAGCGGCACGATGGCGTCCACGATGTCCTTCATCTCCCGCGCCTCCCGGGACATGTCCGCTCCGTCGTCGGAGTAGGTGTTCCTGCTCCGCGCGATGGCCTCCATGAGCACGCTGTGGGAGAGGTCGAACAGCCGCCGCTTCAGCTCCACCCTCGCCGCGCCACCGGCGGCGACGCGCGCGAGACGGCGCACCAGGGCGCGCAGCTCCCGGGCGACGACCGCGTCGGACATGAGGTCGACGCGGCGCGCTGAGAGGAGGTGCACGACGGCGACGCGGCGCGCGGCGCGCCAGTGAGCGCCGTAGCTGGCGACGGTGAGCGCCCTGTAGTCGAAGGAGACCTCCTTCAAGGACGGGAAGCGCGGCCGGTTGGCGAGCGTGGCGTCGAGCTCGGAGGAGAAGCACTCCCTGGCGAGCTCCGCCGAGGCGACGACGACGGCGGGGCGCGAGCCGAGGCGGAGGGAGAAGACCGGGCCATGGCGCGCGGCGAGGCGCGTGAGAGTGGCGTGCAGCGGCTGCTTGAGGAAGGGAAGGTGGCCAAGGAACGGTAGCGCCAGCGCCCGGCCAGGCGGCAGCCGTCGCCGCGGCCGCTTTTTGGTGACGAGGAAGGAGTGGAGCAAAAAGACGGTGAGGAAGGTGATGGCGGCGACGTAGAAGAACTGGAAGCTACCCAACTCCATTGTTGTTTCTTCTTCGGCTAAGCTGATCAGGACTGGTGAGGTGTTTGCGACTTTAAAGCGGTGCATGGCGAAACTGACGCGCGCGGTGATGTCATGGCTCAGCTGCGTGTGAGGAACGGTGTTATTTTGAATTTTTTTGCAGAGTATCTAAATTGTTTTCTTAACATCAGTATAGACGCAAGCGCTTATACATACACGTATACACTCACTCCTATGAATACATACACGCACATCCTATCCCTATGAGCATTTTCAAAAGACTGAGCCGGCATGTTATCTTGGAATTTACGAAGTCCTCGTAGGCGCCTTGTCGTCGACAGGAACGTCTCCTCCCACTAAAAGCGTATCGCCGGAAAAACTGAAATAAATCTAGGAATAATGCGAGCAACAGGACTTGAACCTTAATGGGCTGGGATACCACCGTCCCTCTAACAATCCAACTAGGTTGGTTTGCACCCTAAAAACATTGTGCAGAGTGAGAAGAGTGAAGATTAGATCCATCGGCACCGTCAGTTAAGATATGCAAGAAAATCTCAATTGTTAAACATAGATGAATTCTTTCTGGAAATCCAAATATGTTACGAAAGTATGTTCCGTGTCTATCAAGAAATCACAGACAAAAGTTTTTAGACGACAAAACAAGTAATTGCGTTAGATTCTGGTGGCTTCTAGCTAATTTGACTGGTCTCTGTCACGGTTCATGAACAACCTAGAAATACGATTGATTTTGGCTACATTGTGGGCCCCAATGTCAAGAGATTCAAGTCAAAACGTCTAATCATTCGGGAAAATCTCCCTTCCTCCTTTTCTGATTAAAGCTCCCTTGTTCTTACGGTTGTGGCTTTATGAACAAAGATTTAGTGAAAGAATAATGTAAAACATATGATAATCCAGCATCTTGCATTTCCATCCCCTATTGAGCTTAGATACTCCCAAGTTTTAGTAGGACTAGCAGACCCGTTGCATTTACGGCGTAAAGACGTTACGACACGTTTGGTTCGTGACATTCTCGCTGTCTCTCGAATACACCGGCTCACGATTACGTTGCCGGCGTTTGTTTCGGCTACGTCGGTTTCAATTCCTGTGTAATTGGAAACAGTCTTTCATAAAACCAAAAACACCCGATACATCTGGTATCCAATAACACTGCTCGATCGTTTTCTTCACCACAAGGACCAAGCAGCAGCGACAATGATCTCCCTCGCCATGAGCAGTACCATCGTCGTCTCTCCATTCGCCTCCGCCGTCGATCTCCATTGGGGGGAGGAGGGGGGGGGGGGGTCTCTCGTCAGGGCAGCCGTGAGCAGCGCCGCCGTGAGCAATAGCGTTGTTGTGGGCTAGTGATTTCATTCTCCGTCACGATCGAGCCATCCCAGCAGTCGTCTGTCCTCCAATCGTTCGGCATCATCTACAAGGCTGACGACGATATTCCAGGGCTTTCTACTCCCTTGCGTGAACCAAACACACCTTGTATTCAATTACCACTAATCTGATACTGTGTATTCTCATTACAACAGTGAATACGTTACCTGAGCTCCAACTAAACGCGTCGTAAATGCAGCCTAGAAAGTAAGGTGAACTATATGAAACCGTAACTAATACCGGTTTTTTTTTGCCTGGGTAACTTGAATAAGAGGACTTTCTGGCTGCTCTCATCTAAAAAAAGATGACTTTCTGGCTAGCTGGCCGAGTCCCCGAAAATTCGTAGGAGCGCTCGTCCTCGCATGCTCACGATATCTTCACGCGCTCGTTCGTATCGGGATCAGAGCTGACGGCCGTATTAAGTGTGGTATCCAACGCGTACGGTCCAGTATTATTGTAATGGGGAGTATCGTATACTAGTATCATACATATGATACTAGTCTATGATACTACATTTTTAATGCATAGTATCATATGTTGGTATCATAAAGGACTATATTTATTGTCATGCATGACACAAAGTAGCACATCATTTAATATGATATGGTATCATGATACGATACGGTATCATGATATGATACTTAAGCCTCTCTTTTTCTTCATTTAATTCTATGTCATTTCATCAAAATTGCTTAGTTGGCATGCATGATACTACCTAAGATACTTCCATTACGGGCAGCCTTAGGTGCGAGGAAAAACTGTGTTGGCCCCACAGCGGAGCGTCGTGCCTCCTGGACAGAACGGCGGGCGCTGTCAGCCCACATCCTGTACCGACCGCACAGGGAGGACCCTCCGTCATGGGCCGTATTCGAATTCAAACAACCCATATTTTGCCCTGCCGGCCTGCCCGTCATATAGAAGGTGACCTCGATCGTATCGGAGAGCATGCTTGCCCGCTGGCGCATAGGACCAGTCATTTCCATCAGGGAATAAATAGAAAACCGATTCATTAGACACAATGACGATTAGGAGAACAGAACATGCCTCGTTGACAATCATCATTTTTCGCAATACTTGTACAATCACCACACCGACTACCAGGGTGACTTATTTTTCGAGTGACACAGGGTTACGTAAAATGTACACAGCTTTAGGAAAATCGTACTACATAGCTCACAAGACAGCATCAATTTTTTTTTTTGCGGAATAATTCTTGTATTACTCAATCAAAACACGGTTACAGTCATGCTTAATAGCGTCCAAAACGGCATCTGGTCCTGACCCAAGCCATACAGCAATTCGGCCTTAAGTCCTCCCAAAGTTGGCCAAAACATGACTATAATTATTACAACTACGATGGATATGAGTAATACAAGAACTACATTCGGCCAAAACAAGACAGCATCAAATTGTACAAACCGAACCCAAAACTAGCAACAAAGCGGGTACATAATAGTCCCCTCCAGCCGGATTCGTGTTTCAGCAGGAGGCACTGCATGAAGCACGATACTACTTCGGTTTCCGCACGTGTTTCGCTAGTGACCACCTACACCACAGTTGGTGCATTTCGGCTCAATCCCTCCCTGGTTTCTTCAGCATGTCACCTCTGTGTGGGGTGTCTCCACATGACTCCCATAAAATCCATGACTTGCAGCGGAATAGCATCATTAATCGAGATGCCGCATGTTGATCCAATAAACACCGCCGCCACAGGAATGAAGCAATTGAACAGATTTTATGTACCTTCAGTGAATGACAGCACAATATTCCCGTGTGCTCGAAGTTTCAACACTCGCATAGAAACTGATCACCCCCTCCATCAACTGTGGCCTTATACACCACCTTGCATCATTTGCCATGCCTCTCCGGAAGGTGCCGCCGCACTAGGTACTTCACGCCTTGCTCAACCAGTTCGACCTTGTAGCTCACCAAACTTCTTGAACGTGGGCCCTAGTGTACACCTCACTCGCATGCTGCTCCAATGGTGTGTTAGCTTTCTCACCTGTACTGCCTGCAAATTCATGACATGGGCTCCACAGGTTAGAACCCTCGCTCGTATGATTGAACAGCATAATTTATGTAGGTCCAAACCAAGAAACAGGAAAAAACGGAAGTACATGTGCAGGACGATGAACACCGCTTCCGAAACTGGTTATGCGTTCGAGGCAAAGTACATCTTTGTTACAATGTTCCACCAGATGCAGGAAAACCATAGGCCTTGTTTGGTTATAGGGGAACCAATCCCATAGTGGAATTAATCCACCCAGTGATTAGGTTGATCCCCTACTTGTCAGCCAATCTGTGGGGGTTGATTCCCTAGCAACCCTGCAATCCCTGCTATTGATTTAACTATTTGGTTAATCCCAGCTGCAGTATAACCATTCAAACTGATCATATGCGAAACTGCTCATCCAACATTTTGCAACTGTAGCAGTATTAAGCACACAATCTGATGTCTAAGATTTCGTAAAATATAGCACAACAACATTAAGAGATTTCACAAATATAGGAAGTAGTAAGCATTCAAATTGTCCGGCATGAGAAAGAATTATCTTCTCGAAGAGCAAACAAATGAGAATCTGTGAACAATAAAAAAAAGGAACATGTTTTACGATAACAACAAAATGGGCTTTCATATGGGCCGAATGTTTATTCTCAGATTTATTATGGAAAACTAGTGGCGAAAGCAGAACACACTCTGCAAAAAGCTTAAGTAAAGAATTATTTAGTTCCTCTCCCATCACCTTGCCAAGCCTCGCAGCCTCCTTCACCATCTTATGTAGTCATCGCGAGCTCAAACATAGTGTCAAATACCCAAATTCTAGCAACAAACAATTTTTTGAAGGAAATAGCAGTAAAATTTGTAATGGGATCTCGGTTCATGGCCTCATATACCGAACATCAGATCAAACCCGCAACAAATATGAGGCATCTTTTTTCTGGATGCTATATAGACCAAACCGTGACAAATGTGATGCATCTTTTTACTGGAAGCTACATAGATCAAACCCGCGACAAGGGTTAAAGTTAATTCGTGTGAAGTGAAAAGATACACATATATAAATTCAAAGTCTTGGCATGCATGAATTCAGAGTGCAAAATGATCTTTGCATGAACAAGCACATGCAAACACTTGACAAAATGAATGTCAGCTTATCCATTCTGCAAGAAAATATCCAAGAGAAAAATTGGCTTTGTTGGCAGCTCAGAAGTCATCTAATGTATGTGCAAGAACTAGGAAACAATAAGACCAAGGAGAACTATCTGTGAACTGTTCAGGTTTTGCTAATACTAGGCAGCGGAAAAAGGGTTTTTTCAAGCGGACATGTGTGATGGGAGTTACCATGCTGTACAAAAGGTACTTCAATTCTAAGTCTAACAATTAGTATCAAATAACCATGGACTGCTGATAAAACTAAGGCCAATTAACTGCATTTGAAGTGGATGGAAGCTGACGGGAGTCACCTGTTTGAGCGGGGAGGGCTCGGTGTGCTCAACACAGCTAAATTCGCAAGAGCGCTTCGGCTAAGATGGCCTTGGTTTGAGTGGACGGAGCCCTCAAAGTTGTGGGTGGGCATGGGCAGCCCTTGCGACAAACAAGATCTTAATCTCTTCTACGCTTCTACAACTATCACCATTGGGAATCATGCGAAGACGCCCTTTTGGGATGCGCCATGGATAAACAACCGGAAACCCAAGGGCATTGTACCACTCATTTTTGCGGCTTCTGCTAGGAAAAATTGGAAGATAAAGGAGGCTCTTTCCAGCAATGTTTGGGTGCCCAAGATCAAGTTGTCGGTGAACTTCGCCTTGGAGCACATTCGCCAATTCATGGCCCTCTGGACAATCATCCATGACTTTCAGCTTGACGCTCATGCCGAGGACGAGATTATTTGGAAGCACACTAACGATGGGCAATATTTCGCGGCTTGCGCCTACGCAGCCCAGTTTTTGAGAAGCTTCTACTCCCCCATGGAGCACGCGGTGTGGAAATCTTGGGCTCCCCCAAAAGTAAAATTCTTTGCTTGGTTGGCCACTCAAAATAGGCTCTAGGTTGACCAAACGTGGTTGGCCGAATTGTGGTCTTTGCCCGTTGTGCAAGCGGGAGCAGGAGTCTGGTGCCCACATCTTCTTCAAGTGTCACTTCGCTAGGCGACGTTGGATCTCGATTAAGGACTGGCTACATTTAGAGAGCATCGACACCGACACTTGGCATCTCGAGAGGTCTGTCAAAGATTGGTGGGTCAAGAGGTCAGACTCCCCCATCCCCAATAGGAAGGCAATGTCGTCCATGACCATGCTTGTCTGCTGGGCTATCTGGAACGAAAGAAATACGCGGGTTTTCCGCAACAAAAGTGTGCCGCCGCCGATTTTGCTCCGCTCCATAAAAGAAGAAGCTCGTCTATGGGTGACCGCAGATGCAAAAAAATTAGGTGTCATCTTATCAGGAGAGTAATCACTTTGTGTATTGGGTCATGTATCGTACTCTCTATTCCCCTCTTAATTAATATATAAGGCAAATCTTTTGCCTTCTTTAAAAAAAGTTTAAAACCAAGAAACTCGACAAGTGTTCTTGAGATGCTAAATATAGTACTGATGCAAGGTCAGTCAATCAGCCAAAGTCAGTAATAGTACTGAATTCAGTATGTTCTTAAGGTGTAATGTTGAATTAAGTAATTCACATGTGAATGTCACTCTCAATCTGCAAATAGTCTAGGATAAAATAAGTGTTTCATGCAAAAACACAACTAGTACTCCAGATCTTTACCCAAGTACAATAGAACACCTCATCCTACCTGGCTGTTTCACAATTTTAACACACCTCAAAACTATCTTCTGTATGCCGATTCTTTTCATTTTAAGAGTGATCATCAACAGCAATACAGGCAATTTTTGGTAGCGTCAAGAAGCTATATCCAAGAGAACGTTTCAGGAAGTTTCCATCCTATACAATTTGCAAAATCAATTTGAAGCGCTGATAGGCTAGCTTTTAGAGGCATCAGTCCAAATAGAATCTTGTACCTAAATTTCATTTTATCCTAAATTTGTAAAGCAATGAGCATATATCATTTATTAACACCTGAAGTTTCTTGTAGTTCAGTATCTGATTGAACGGCACTTGAATACATGCTAACCCAAGAGATAAACCAGAAGGGAAATGGATCCAGCACCATGCTATGTGGTTAGCATGGCATCAAATTTAAGTAGGCCCAGGTTCAATCAGATTAGCATTGTATAATTTTCAACTAAAGTAGACAGCAGCAACAACACTAGTAGACAGTTGGCAAACGAGAAAAATATTTTTTTTTAGAAAATGCTGATATAGGTGAGAAGGAATTTGAATTCCCAACCCAATGAATCGAAGCTTCTTCTTTGGGTAGCAGGCACAACTATGATTTAATCTACACTAACTGGTTCTAAGCAGTTGTATAGCTTATGAGGGAATTACCTCTCCATCGACCTCGGCGCCTGCGGGTCGTCCTTGCCCGTTGACTGGTCCGAGTCGGCCGCCGACAAGCTCAATCCCGTGCAAACGCCGTTCAGGTCTAGGAGTACTTCCGCCGGCGCATCGCCGATATCCCCAATACTGGACTCGCCAATCTTGTCCAACAGATCTGGAACCGGCTGCACTGCCGGCATGCACTCACCGTTCCAATCGCAGGCGCTGGAAATCTGTCCAAACCAGACCACACACCTAAGAGCATCTCCAACCGTTGAGCCCCTCAGAAGGCATTTTTCTCGCCGCTTGGGGGCTGCCGGCGAAATTTTTTGCGTGGGGGTGAAAAATTATCCACTCGTTGCGGCCCCAAAGGCTCGTCTCTCCTCTGCTCGGCCATGCCGCCTCCATCTCCATGACCTCCAGGCCGCGCCCTCCCGCGGCCGAGCTCGCCCGTCCGCGCCCAGGCCGGGCCACCGCGGGGCACAAAAATGGCCACGGCGAGCGAGGCAGCAACAGAGGCCGCGGGGGCGCGTGATGCAAGAGCAGCAAGTGGAGGGCGGAGCCGACGAGGCTGTGCGGCGGCAGCAAGCAGCAGCCGCGCTCAGGGCAAGGGGAAGGGGCAGCAGCAAGCAGATGTAGTAGCGGTGGCAGCACAGCAGCGGCCACGCGGGGACACGACGGGGAGTGCACGGGGATGGGAGCGCAGCGGCCAGTGATCCACCGCGTCCTTCCCCGACCGCCTCGCCTTCCTCCTCCTCTCCCCCTACCCGCAGCGCGCGCTCCTCGCCGCCCTCGCCCTCCGCGCCCGCCTCTCCCGCCGCGCGTGCCAGGATCAGCATCAGCAGGACGAGGAGCCCCTGCTCACGAAGCCGGCACCAGCCTCCACTGCTCTCGGGAGGGGATACGCCACAGGCTCGCGCTTGGGGCCTCCTCGGCGCTCGCCGCCGCGTCGCTCCTGCTGCTCGCGCTCGCCTTCCTGCTGCTCCCCGCCAAGGGGCACGGCGGGGGCGACTGGGCCGCGCTCCAGCGCTCCTTCCTCGCGGCGCACCTCCTCACACACCTTGCCGCCGCGGGGACCATCGAGGCGGAGGAGGCGAGGGCCGCCCCGGCGTGCCCGCACCAGCCGTACCTCCGCGCCTTCTGGCTCGCCACCGCGCTGCTCGCCGCGCTCTTCTCTGGCTCCGCGGCCGCGCGCTTCGCCCCTGCCACGCACAGGCGGGCGCGGGCGAGCTCCGCCCCGGCCATGCACAGGAGGGCGCGGGCGAGCTCCGCCCCGGCGACGAGTGCCCGCTCCGGCCACGGCGCCTCCCATGCGGAAACTCCTTTTTACCGGAGCCGGATGTACCGGCATAGCATTCACCGTTCCACTGCTTTGTGATGTGAGTCTAAGTGGGATTCATTTATATGTATACTTATGTATTATGGCAGGTAATCATTTGTATATGGTCAAATCAATGTCATATCAATAAACCTTATGGCAGAAAAAGCAGTAATATTTGGAGTGAGTTGTATGCATGCATGCTGCATCTCTCCTCTCTCTCTCAAACAAATTCATGCATTTTATTTTTGTTTACATTTTTAGATGGCAAATATTTTTTACAGTAATGTTCTATTATTCAAAAATTTCATATATTCAAATTCCAGAACATAAGATCTTTAGAATAAGACCAATCTTGAATATATTTAAACTAGTTTAATTTTTACTATTTCAATCATATCAAAATACTAATTTCACTCATTTCAAATTATAATTTTTGAAAAAATGAAATCAGTTATTGAAATGATTGAAACCACTTTTCTGAATATAGTTTTCTTTGTGAGTTTCATATTTCAGCTTCTGAAATTGTGTCTTCAATGGGGTGACTGTAATGTGTTTTTCTGAAACTAGCGAAATGTATCTTTTTGTAATGAGTGTAATCGGTTTTTTCAAACAAGTGAAATATTGTATTTCAATTGAGCGTGTCGGGTGGTAGTTGCGACATATGCAAACGGGTGGCTTATCATTGTGGGAGCCAGTAAGACATCGCCGGTGACTGGAAGCGGGATGAGGCGAAGAATGCACGCCGGCGAATCTTACCCAGCTTCGGGGCTCTCCGTGGAGATAACACCCCTACTGCTGCTCTGCGGAGTCTCCGCATGATCACTAGATGAACGAGTGGCTACAAGATGCTCCTTGAACTGTTTTGCGAGAGGAAGAAGAAGGGCACGGCTAGCTCTCCTCTCCTCTCTATGTGGTGTCTAAAACTAGCACCGATCAACCCTTTGCATGGGTGCCCCGGGGGGTTTATATAGGCTCACCCCCCGGGGGTACAATGGTAATCCGGCTGGGCGTGGGCCCCAGCCGTCTGTGTCTACGCTCGCCGGCTTCTGCGCCGGCTGCTGGGGCCCACCGGCTACCGGCTCCCTGGTCGACAGGCATGCCCCAATGTCCAGGGCCTTGTCGGTGGCTGGTTACTGTTGCCTCAACCTGGTGACGAGGGCTTCACCGAGGTGGGCGTGGCTACAGTGCCGCCGCCCGGCGGGCGATCGCTGTAGCCTCACCGCGTCTTGTCTCCTTAATGGGGCGTCTCCTTCGAGGGAGGAGGCAAGCCGGCCGTGGGGAGCCGGCCCCGTCTCGGGCCGACTGGGGGAGGCCTGGCCGCCTTCGGGTGTCTCTCTGCCTAAAGGGGCCCACCGCCCGTGGGCCGTGCTGGCAGCCCGTCGTGGGTGACATTAGGGTCAACATGGCAACAGTGTCGTGCCGAACGGGTTAGGCCACCCCGTACGGCGCACTGTGCCAGGCGTGCTCCGGGATTCGGGGGTGGCAGGCTTTACTATAGCCACGCCCCGTCACATCGCCGTTATGTGGATGCAGACTTCGAGGGTACGATCTTGACCGCTTTGTGAGAGCCGGCCTCTTAGAGTCGGCCTTCTCGTGGCCGGCTTCTCGGAGCCGGCCCTCCCGCGGCTTTCTTCATGAGGGCTAAAGCCGGGTCGCCTTCCGATAGTCGGCCTGGGAGACGGCCGGCAAGGGGAGGGCGGCCCCACGTCTTGGATTCTTGAGGGTCGGATCGGCTCGTAATTTTTTCAGAAGGGCCAGGGGGAGCAGACTAGGCTACCCGTGGTCATTTACTCCGACAGTAGTCACCGAAGCTGATCGAGCTTCGAGGCTGACAAAGGGACGAGAAGCTTGGTCAGCTTCCTATCCCGAGGAGCCGGCTTTGCTTATGCGCGCCGTCTTCGGAAAGCTCCGTTTCTCGTAGGCGGGAACGTGGGTCGGCCTGCGAGCTGACCGCGCGCCATCCCGCGGACCACGTGGCAAGGAAAACCTGCCAACACACGCGCGCGATGGGACGCCGCCGCAGGCCCGGGCCCGCCACTCCTAGGCCTCGGCCCGAGTGGATCTTCTGCGGCCCACACGGACCGCTCGCCTTCCCGCGGCGGTTTTATTACGCCATCAAGGCGCAATAATCGCGGGACGTGGGAGAGTGGGCGCAGTTGATCCCACGTTCCCCCCACACCACGCCTCTTCGGCTCCGCCGCGCGGGTCTATAAGTAGGGGGAGGAGGGGGAGCGGCAGAGGCTCGCACGCTCTCCCTCGCTCCGCCCCTTCTCACCTTCCTTCTTCTTCCCTTCGCCACCGCATCGACCCATTGCCGCGCCGCTCCGCCGTCGGACCTCTCGGTTCCTTTGGTCCCGTCGTAGCGGGGTCGTGCGCGTCTCCGCCGTCGCATCGTCTTGTTCCTCGCCGCGTCGTTCCCATGGCGTTGTCAAGCTCGTGGGATGGCTCCAACGTCCACGAGGACCACGTTGAGTTCCTCCGCCGGACGCGGTGTCTGCCGGGCGAGAACTACGTGCGGATTTGTCAGGCGCCGGCGAGGGAGATTTCGCCGGCACCGGAGGAGGTCGAGCGGGTAATCTTCCGCCCGCACTGCCTGCACGGCTTCGGCCTCCCGGCGAGCGGATTCCTTCGAGCTTTTCTTGAATTTTACCACCTCCAGCCGCATCACCTCACGCCCAACGCGGTGATGCTGCTGTCGGCTTTCGTCACCCTATGCAAGGGCTTCCTTGGGGTTCTCCCCACTCTCGAGCTCTGGGGAGAGTTCTTCCAGAGCAAGCTCGGCACCGTTGTCGTGGGCGTGCCCGCCCCCTGCGGAGCCTTCATTGCCATGAGGCGGACGGGCGAGAACAATCCGTTCCCGCCCATCCCACTGATCAGTCGGTGAAGCTCTGGCAGAAGTCCTATTTTTACATGAAGAACGTCGCCCAGCAAGGCGACTACGTCAACCTGCCGGCTTACGTAGCCGTCCCGCCGGATGGGAGGCAACCCTTGTGGAGCTACCAGGACAGGTCGTTGTCTCAGGCCGGGAACGCAGCCGTCTCCCGGCTCCGGGTGATGATCCAGTCGGAGGGCCTGACCGGAGCCGACCTGGTGGCCGCCTTCGTGGAGCGCCGAGTACTTCCGCTCCAAGGCCGGCCTCACATGATTTGCCAGATGAGCGGCCGCTTCGACCGTGCCAGCTGAGCACCAGGGAGATGCCTCATGCCGAGGTGTCTTACATGGTGAACTACATCTCCAACTGCAAGTTCGCCGAGGATTGGCGATACGGCAAGGGGCCGTATTGTCGCGCCAACCCTCCGCCTGCCGTAAGTTTTTCTTCTTTTTTGTAGCCGGCCTCATGATGGCCGACTTCTGATCAATTGGTTTGCCCTTAGCAGAACCCTCTTCTTTCGCCGACGGCCGGGGCCACGGGGGTAGAGCGCCAGCTCCTCCCCGACCGCACGGTGGACGACGGCGATGATCCGGACCTGGGAGCGGCCGCCATGGAATATGCCATCATGGGGGAAGGCGACGAGGCAGGAGGTGCGGGGCTCGGGGCCGGCCTTGAGGACTGGGCGGATGATGACGAGGTCGAAGCCGCCCCGCACCGCCAGCTGGCGCTTGATCATCAAGGCGCGGGCCCGTCTGCCGTGCCGGCTGCCCGTGGCGGCGCGCAGAAACGCCGGGCCGCGTAGACCTTCTTCGGAAGCCGGCTGAAGAAATCCAAGACTTCCACGGCGGCGACCAAGCGGGATGAGGCGGCCGTGAAGGCGGCCCGCTTCCGCAAGGCGGTGAAACAGCCACAGGCGATCTCGCCGTATGTCGTCAAAATGTCTTGTAATTTTTTTGTTGTTGTCTTCGATTGAGGCTCTTCTAAACCTTTCTTTGCTCGCCGGGCAGGGCACCGCTTTCCCTCGAGCGAGGTCCTGGCGGCTCCGTAGTCGGGCCGAATGGAGGGTCCTTAGGCTCCCGCCGCGTGGATCCCCGCGCCGACCTCATGGAGGCCACGGAGCGGAACGCACGGGAGGTGCGGGAGGAGCGGGAGGCGGCGGAGCGAAGGACTGCCCAGGCGGCGAAGGAGCAGGCCGACGCGGCGGCCAAGGCCCGGGCGGAGGCGGCAGCCACGGAGACGGAGGCGGAGGCCTCGCACAACCAGCCTCCGCTACTCGTCGTTCCCCTCTGCGCCGTGGCTCCCGACATCCCCATGCCCCCATCGGAGGAGGTTGACCAAGACCCACCGATGATGGAGAGGTGGGAGGACCACGTGGTCTTCGTGGAGGAGGCGCCGCAGTCCGCGCCGACTGGAGCGGGCCAAAGCGGCCAACCAGCTGCGGCGCCAGAGCAGCTGGCGGGGGGCGAGCCGTAGGCAGGGGCCGGCCTCGAGGTGCAGCCAGCATTTTGCCGGCGCGCAGGGGGAGGTACCTCCACGCCGGAGCCGCACCGAGCTGCGGGCGCCAGCCAGACGGCGAAGGCCCTGGAGGCGGCCAGCGCCAGCACGTCCGAGTGGACGCCCAGCGGGGGGACGGCCGAGCTGAACACGGCGGCCCGGGAGGTCCGGAGCCGGCTTCAAGCCCAGGCCGCTTCGCCGCAGCGATATACCCAAGAGTTCCTCGCGACGCGGGCCGTCATCCGGGTGAGCCCTCTGGCCTTGGTTGTTTTGCTTTTTTTGATTTCTTCCGTGGGGGCGCGTTAGCGCACCCACTGGGTGTAGTCCCTAAGTTCCGAGTCGGTTGCTAGGCAGGCGGCTTGGAACTTACTAGGTCCTGACAACTATCTTATCCTCGTGTCCTGTCTGATCTTCCAGGAGTACCATAACCTCCGCGCTGCTGCCTTCAACTCCCAGGCTCAGGAGCTGGGACAGAAAAGCGCGGACCTGACCAGCAGCCGGAGTGCGTGCTTTGTATCGTTCATCTCCTGTGGGGGTGCGTCAGCGCACCCACTAGGTGTAGTCCCCGAGATTCGGGCCGACTGCTGAGCAGTCGGGTCGGATCTTTCTTGACGACTTCTTCCTTATTGATTTTTCCTTTGTCTTCATGCTTGCAGGAGCCAATGCCAACTTGAGGGGGCAGCTCAGCGGGGCCCAGGCCGCCCTTCGCGCCAAGGAAGCCGAGTACAACGCCTTGGTCCTGGAGCGTGACCGCCTGGCCAAGAAGTTGGCCGACCAGGAGGAGAGCCACAAAGCGGCCCTGAAGAAGGCGCAGGACAGCGAGGACGCCCTCAAAGCTGAGTTCGAGACCGAAGCGGCGGGCTGGGCTGAGGCAAAGCAAGCGCTGAGCGAGGGCTTCCGCCGGATTGAGGATCTGATCGATGGTAAGCCGCCTTCCTCACTCCTTGTTTGCCCCTTGCCCCCTGATTTATGTTCTGACTTGTGCTTCTTTTTGTTCTTTGTGCAGACTACTTCCCCGGCTACTCCGTCTTTGCCACCCAGACCATCGAGGCCCACCGCGAGGCACACCGGCAGGCGGGGGCTAAAATCGCGCCGGGCGCGACCCGGACGCTTGAGCAGCAACTCTTGGCGGTTCAAGCCCGGCTGCAGCCGGCTCACCGTATGCTCTGCTGCCTCCAGCGCGCCGGGGCGTAGGTGTTGGCCGCCCTCTGGCCAGGCGAAACGATTCCCCGCACCCCGAGTCGGACTGCCGACTGGCTGGAGGTTGCGGTTGGCCGCTTCGAGGCCTGGAAGGCATCGGCGACACGGCTTGGAGCTGGGCGGGCGCTGGAGTTCGTCCGAGCCTGGTATCCCGGGCTGAACCTAGACCAGCTACGCACCTGGCGGCTGGAGGCCGACGAGGAGATGGAGGAGGTGCGGCCGGCTATCGCTCAGCGTGCCTCGAAGATCGCCGAGTGCACTGACATCAGCGTCTTCGCTCCTGAAATAAATGACAACGGTGTTGCCCAGCCGGAGGAATGGTTCGGGCTGGACCCGGCAGCGGGTGAGGACTCGGCAGAGGAGATCGCTTCCAGCGATGAAGGTGAAGACGACGAAGGGGAGGAAGGCGAAGACGTCGAGCCGGCCAGTGAAGTGGCCGGCCAGCCCCAGCCTGACTGTGCCTCCAGCAACGAGGCGCGTGCTAGCCGGCCACTCCTCCAGCCAGCACTGCCGTCTCCATCGACCTGCCCGACTCGCCAGTCACTCCCTTGGCTTAATCTGCTGTCCTTGCTTTTCCTGCTTGTTACTCTTTGAACAATTTTTGTTAAACTTGCGCAGTTCCATCCATTGGGGGTGTATTCAAACTATGTTGAATGCTGGCCTTTCGAAGGCCTTTTGTGTAAATATGATCGTGTGTGTGTTTGGCTTCCATTCGCATATGCTTTTTATCTTTAGGCTGTTTCCTTTGCCGCCTTCCCCTAGCTGCTGTCTTCCCAACCGGCAGCTGCTCTGCAGCCTGCGGCTAAGGAAGAACTTGGCTATATTTATTTTTTTATTTTTGGGGAAGGCAAGTACTCGAGCTTTCTTAGATTGAAGCGAGGTGAATGGAAGCCGGCCGGCCGGCTACTCTGGTAGTCGGTCGGTGGTGGGAGAAAAACCGGCTTTTGTTATATTACTCCGTTAGTCCCTAGCCGTTTTTCGTGTGGCCGTCCTTTCCTGCCTTTAACTCTGTTGGAAATATGCCCTAGAGGCAATAATAAAAGGATTATTATTATATTTCCTTGTTCATGATAATTGTCTTTTATTCATGCTATAATTGTGTTATCCGGAAATCGTAATACATGTGTGAATACTTAGACACCAACATGTCCCTAGTAAGCCTCTAGTTGACTAGCTCGTTGATCAACAGATAGTCATGGTTTCCTAACTATGGACATTGGATGTCATTGATAACGAGATCACATCATTAGGAGAATGATGTGATGGACAAGACCCAAACCTAAACATAGCACAAGATCGTATAGTTCGTTTGCTAGAGTTTTCCAATGTCAAGTATCTTTTCCTTAGACCATGAGATCGTGTAACTCCCGGATACCGTAGGAGTGCTTTCGGTGTACCAAACGTCACAACGTAACTGGGTGACTATAAAGGTATACTACGGGTATCTCCGAAAGTGTCTGTTGGGTTGACACGGATCAAGACTGGGATTTGTCACTCCGTATGACAGAGAGGTATCTCTGGGCCCACTCGGTAATGCATCATCACAATGAGCTCAAAGTGACCAAGTGTCTGGTCACGGGATCATGCATTACGGTACGAGTAAAGTGACTTGCCGGTAACGAGATTGAACAAGGTATTGGGATACCGGCGATCGAATCTCGGGCAAGTAATGTACCGATTGACAAAGGGAATTGTATACGGGGTTGCTTGAATCCTCGACATCATGGTTCATCCGATGAGATCATCGAGGAGCATGTGGGAGCCAACATGGGTATCCAGATCCTGTTGTTGGTTATTGACCGGAGAGCCTTCTCGGTCATGTCTACATGTCTCCCGAACCCGTAGGGTCTACACACTTAAGGTTCGGTGATGCTAGGGTTGTTAGGAAGACTTGTATGTGATTATCGAATGTTGTTCGGAGTCCCGGATGAGATCCGGACGTCACGACGAGTTCCGGAATGGTCCGGAGGTAAAGATTTATATATGGGAAGTTGTCATACGGTCGCCGGAAAGGTTCGGGGGCATATCGGTATTGTACCGGGGCCACCGGAGGGGTTCCGGGGGTCCACCGGGAGGGGCCACCTCTTTCGGGGGGGGGCCTTATGGGCTGTATGGAGAAGGGAACCAACCCAAGTGAGCTGGGGCGCCACACCCCCCTAGGGCCCATGCGCCTAGGGTTTGGGGGGAAACCCTAAGGGGGGCGCCCCTTGCTTGGGGTGCAAGCCCCCCTCCCCTTGGCCGCCGCCCCCCTAGGAGATTGCATCTCCTAGGGCCGGTGCCCCCCCTAGGCCCCCTATATATATTGGGGGGAGGAAGGGCTTCACACCCCACGCCTTTGGTGCCTCCCTCTTCCTCTCCAACACCTCCTCCTCCTCCATAGAGCTTGGCGAAGCCCTGCCAGAGTACTGCAGCACCACCACCACCATGCCGTCGTGCTGCTGCTGGAGCCATCTTCCTCAACCTCTCCTTCCCCCTTGCTGGATCAAGAAGGAGGAGACGTCACGCTGACCGTACGTGTGTTGAACACGGAGGTGCCGTCCGTTCGGCGCTAGGATCTCCGGTGATTTGGATCACGTTGAGTATGACTTCCTCATCCCCGTTCTTTGAACGCTTCCGCGCGTGATCTACAAAGGTATGTAGATGCAATCCGATCACTCGTTGCTAGATGAACTCATAGATGGATCTTGGTGAAATCGTAGGAATTTTTTTTCTGCAACGTTCCCTAACAGTGGTATCAGAGCTAGGTCTATGCGTAGTTCTCTTTGCACGAGTAGAACACAATTTGTTGTGGGCGTAGATGTTGTCAACTTTCTTGCCGCTACTAGTGTTATCTTGCTTCAACGGTATTGTGGGATGAAGCGGCCCGGACCAACCTTACACATACGCTTACGTGAGACCGGTTCCATCGACTGACATGCACTAGTTGCATAAGGTGGCTGGCGGGTGTCTGTCTCTCCCACTTTAGTTGGAGCGGATTCGATAAAAAGGGTCCTTATGAAGGGTAAATAGAAGTTGACAAATCACGTTGTGGCTTTCACGTAGGTAAGAAAACGTTCTTGCTAGAACCCTATTGCAGCCACGTAAAACTTGCAACAACAATTAGAGGACGTCTAACTTGTTTTTGCAGCAAGTGTTTTGTGATGTGATATGGCCAAAGCTGTGATGAATGATGAATGATATATATGTGATGTATGAGATGTTCATGCTATTGTAATAGGAATCACGACTTGCATGTCGATGAGTATGACAACCGGCAGGAGCCATAGGAGTTGTCTTTATTTTTTGTATGACCTGCGTGTCATTGAGAAATGCCATGTAAATTACTTTACTTTATTGCTAAACGTGTTAGCCATAGTAGTAGAAGTAATAGTTGGCGAGCAACTTCATGGAGACACGATGATGGAGATCATGATGATGAAGATCATGGTGTCATACCAGTGACAAGATGAACATGGAGCCCCAAGATGGAGATCAAAGGAGCTATGTGATATTGGCCATATCATGTCACTATTATTATTTGATTGCATGTGATGTTTATCATGTTTTTGCATCTTGTTTACTTAGAACGACGGTAGTAAATAAGATGATCCCTCATAATAATTTCAAGAAAGTGTTCCCCCTAACTGTGCACCGTTGCGACAGTTCATTGTTTCGAAGCACCACGTGATGATCGGGTGTTAGATTCCAACGTTCACATACAACGGGTGTAAGACAGATTTACACATGAAAACACTTAGGTTGACTTGACGAGCCTAGCATGTACAGACATGGCCTCGGAACACAGAAGACCGAAAGGTCGAGCATGAGTCATATAGAAGATACGATCAACATGAAAGTGTTCACCGATGTTGGCTAGTCCGTCTCACATGATGATCGGACACGGCCTAGTTAACTCGGATCATGTTATACTTAGATGACTGGAGGGATGTCTATCTGAGTGGGAGTTCATTGAATAATTTGATTTAGATGAACTTAATTATCATGAACTTAGTCTAAAATCTTTACAACATGTATTGTAGATCAAATGGCCAACGTTGTCCTCAACTTCAACGCGTTCCTAGAGAAAACCAAGCTGAAAGACGATGGCAGCAACTATACGGACTGGGTCTGGAACCTGAGGATCATCCTCATAGCTGCCAAGAAAGATTATGTCCTACAAGCACCGCTAGGTGACGCACCTGTTCTCCCTGCAGAACAAGACGTTATGAACGCTTGGCAGACACGTACCGGTGATTACTCCCTCGTTCAGTGCGGCATGCTTTACAGCTTAGAACCGGGGCTCCAAAAGCGTTTTGAGAGACACAGAGCATATGAGATGTTCGAAGGGCTGAAAATGGTTTTTCAAGCTCATGTCCGGGTCGAGAGATATGAAGTCTCCGACAAATTCTTCAGCTGTAAGATGGAGGAAAATAGTTTTGTTAGTGAGAACATACTCACTATGTCTGGGTTACATAACCGCTTGACTCAGCTGGGAGTTAATCTCCCGGATGACGCGGTCATTGGCAGAATCCTTCAGTCGCTTCCACCGAGTTACAAGAGCTTTGTGATGAACTTCAATATGCAGGGGATGGAAAAGACCATTCCTGAAGTATTTGCAATGCTGAAATCAGCAGAGGTAGAAGTCAAAAAGGAACATCAAGTGTTGATGGTGAATAAAACCACTAAGTTCAAGAAAGGCAAGGGTAAGAAAACCTTCAAGAAGGACGGCAAAGGAGTTGCCGCGCCCGGTAAGCAAGCTGCCGGGAAGAAGCCAAAGAATGGACCCAAGCCCGAGATTGAGTGCTTTTATTGCAAGGAAAGTGGTCACTGGAAGCGGAACTGCCCCAAATACTTAGCGGACAAGAAGGCCGGCAAAACGAAAGGTATATGTGATATACATGTAATTGATGTGTACCTTACCAGTACTCGCAGTAGCTCCTGGGTATTTGATACCGGTGCGGTTGCTCACATTTGTAACTCAAAACAGGAGCTGCGGAATAAGCGGAGACTGGCGAAGGACGAGGTGACGATGCGCGTTGGGAATGGTTCCAAGGTCAATGTGATCGCCATCGGCACGCTACCTCTACATTTACCTACAAGATTAGTTTTAAACCTCAATAATTGTTATTTAGTGCCAGCTTTGAGCATGAACATTGTATCAGGATCTCGTTTAATTCGAGATGGCTACTCATTTAAATCCGAGAATAATGGTTGTCCTATTTATATGAGAGATATGTTTTATGGTCATGCTCCGATGGTGAATGGTTTATTCTTAATGAATCTCGAGCGTAATGCTACACATATTCATAGTGTGAGTACCAAAAGATGTAAGGTTGATAATGATAGTCCCACATACTTGTGGCACTGCCGCCTTGGTCACATAGGTGTCAAACGCATGAAGAAGCTCCATGCAGATGGACTTTTAGAGTCTCTTGATTACGAATCATTTGACACGTGCGAACCATGTCTCATGGGTAAAATGACCAAAACTCTGTTCTCAGGAACAATGGAGCGAGCAACCAACTTATTGGAAATCATACATACTGATGTGTGCGGTCCAATGAGTGTTGAGGCTCGCGGTGGTTATCGTTATGTTCTCACCCTCACCGATGACTTGAGTAGATATGGGTATGTCTACTTAATGAAACACAAGTCTGAGATCTTTGAAAGGTTCAAGGAATTTCAGAGTGAGGTTGAGAATCAACGTGACAGGAAAATCAAGTTCCTGCGATCAGATCGTGGAGGAGAATACTTGAGTCACGAATTTGGCACACACTTAAGAAAATGTGGAATAGTTTCCCAACTCACGCCGCTTGGAACACCTCAGCGTAATGGTGTGTCCGAACGTCGTAATCGCACTCTATTGGACATGGTCCGATCTATGATGTCTCTTACCGATTTACCGCTATCATTTTGGGGCTATGCTTTAGAGACTGCCGCATTCACTTTAAATAGGGCTCCGTCAAAATCCGTTGAGACGACACCGTATGAGTTATGGTTTGGGAAGAAACCTAAACTGTTGTTTCTAAAAGTTTGGGGATGCGATGCTTATGTCAAGAAACTTCAACCTAAAAAGCTCGAACCCAAGTCGAAAAAATGCGTCTTCATAGGATACCGTAAAGAAACTATTGGGTATACCTTCTACCTCAGATCCGAAGGCAAGATCTTTGTTGCCAAGAATGGATCCTTTCTAGAGAAGGAGTTTCTCTCGAAAGAAGTAAGTGGGAGGAAAGTAGAACTTGATGAAGTATTACCTCTTGAACCGGAAAATGGCGCAACTCAAGAAAATGTTCCTGAGGTGCCTACACCGACTAGAGATGAAGTTAATGATGATGATCATGAAACTTCATATCAAGTTGCTACTGAACTTCGTAGGTCCACAAGGACACGTTCTGCACCAGAGTGGTACGGCAACCCTGTCTTGGAAATCATGTTGTTAGACAACGGTGAACCTTCGAACTATGAAGAAGCGATGGTGGGCCCAGACTCTGACAAATGGCTGGAAGCCATGAAATCCGAGATAGGATCCATGTATGAAAACAAAGTATGGACTTTGACTGACTTGCCCGTTGAGCGGCGAGCCATAGAAAATAAATGGATCTTTAAGAAGAAGACAGACGCGGATGGTAATGTGACCATCTATAAAGCTCGACTTATCGCTAAGGGTTATCGACAAGTTCAAGGGGTTGACTACGATGAGACTTTCTCACCGGTAGCGAAGCTGAAGTCCGTCCGAATCATGTTAGCAATTGCCGCATTCTATGATTATGAGATATGGCAAATGGACGTCAAAACGGCATTCCTTAATGGTTTCCTTAAGGAAGAATTGTATATGATGCAGCCGGAAGGTTTTGTTGATCCTAAGAATGCTGACAAGGTGTGCAAGCTCCAACGCTCGATTTATGGGCTGGTGCAAGCATCTCGGAGTTGGAACATTCGCTTTGATGAGATGATCAAAGTGTTTGGGTTTATGCAGACTTATGGAGAAGCCTGCGTTTACAAGAAAGTGAGTGGGAGCTCTGTAGCATTTCTCATATTATATGTAGATGACATACTTTTGATGGGAAATGATATAGAGCTTTTGGACAGCATTAAGGCCTACTTGAATAAGAGTTTTTCAATGAAGGACCTTGGAGAAGCTGCTTATATATTGGGCATCAAGATCTAATGAGATAGATCAAGACGCCTCATAGGTCTTTCACAAAGCACATACCTTGATAAGATATTGAAGAAGTTCAATATGGATCAGTCTAAGAAGGGGTTCTTGCCTGTGTTGCAAGGTGTGAAATTGAGCTCAGCTCAATGTCCGACCACGGCAGAAGATATAGAAGAGATGAGTGTCATCCCCTATGCCTTAGCCATATGTTCTATTATGTATGCCATGCTGTGTACCAGACCTGATGTAAACCTTGCCGTAAGTTTGGTAGGAAGGTACCAAAGTAATCCCGGCAAGGAACACTGGACAGCGGTCAAGAATATCTCAAAGTACCTAAAAAGGACTAAGGAAATGTTTCTCGTTTATGGAGGTGACGAAGAGCTCATCGTAAAAGGTTACGTCGACGCTAGCTTTGACACAGATCTGGATGACTCTAAGTCACAAACCGGATACGTGTATATTTTGAATGGTGGGGCAGTAAGCTGGTGCAGTTGCAAGCAGAGCGTTGTGGCGGGATCTACATGTGAAGCGGAGTACATGGCAGCCTCGGAGGCAGCGCATGAAGCAATTTGGGTGAAGGAGTTCATCACCGACCTAGGAGTCATACCCAATGCGTCGGGGCCGATCAAGCTCTTCTGTGACAACACTGGAGCTATTGCACTTGCCAAGGAGCCCAGGTTTCACAAGAAGACAAGGCACATCAAGCGTCGCTTCAACTCCATTCGTGAAAATGTTCAAGATGGAGACATAGATATTTGTAAAGTACATACGGACCTGAATGTAGCAGATCCGTTGACTAAACCTCTCCCTAGAGCAAAACATGATCAACACCAGAATTCCATGGGTGTTCGATTCATCACAATGTAACTAGATTATTGACTCTAGTGCAAGTGGGAGACTGTTGGAAATATGCCATAGAGGCAATAATAAAAGGATTATTATTATATTTCCTTGTTCATGATAATTGTCTTTTATTCATGCTATAATTGTGTTATCCGGAAATCGTAATACATGTGTGAATACTTAGACACCAACATGTCCCTAGTAAGCCTCTAGTTGACTAGCTCGTTGATCAACAGATAGTCATGGTTTCCTAACTATGGACATTGGATGCCATTGATAACGAGATCACATCATTAGGAGAATGATGTGATGGACAAGACCCAAACCTAAACATAGCACAAGATCGTATAGTTCGTTTGCTAGAGTTTTCCAATGTCAAGTATCTTTTCCTTAGACCATGAGATCGTGTAACTCCCGGATACCATAGGAGTGCTTTGGGTGTACCAAACGTCACAACGTAACTAGGTGACTATAAAGGTATACTACGGGTATCTCCGAAAGTGTCTGTTGGGTTGACACGGATCAAGACTGGGATTTGTCACTCCGTATGACGGAGAGGTATCTCTGGGCCCACTCGGTAATGCATCATCACTGAGCTCAAAGTGACCAAGTGTCTGGTCATGGGATCATGCATTACGGTACGAGTAAAGTGACTTGCCGGTAACGAGATTGAATGATGTATTGGGATACCGACGATCGAATCTCGGGCAAGTAACGTACCGATTAGCAAAGGGAATTGTATACGGGGTTGCTTGAATCCTCGACATCGTGGTTCATCCAATGAGATCATCGAGGAGCATGTGGGAGCCAACATGGGTATCCAGATCCCGCTGTTGGTTATTGACCGGAGAGCCTTCTCGGTCATGTCTACATGTTTCCCGAACCCGTAGGGTCTACACACTTAAGGTTCGGTGACGCTAGGGTTGTTAGGAAGACTTGTATGTGATTACTGAATGTTGTTCGGAGTCCTGGATGAGATCCCGGACATCACGAGGAGTTCCGGAATGGTCCGGAGGTAAAGATTTATATATGGGAAGTTGTCATGCGGTCGCCGGAAAGGTTCGGGGGCATATCGGTATTGTACCGGGGCCACCGGAGGGGTTCCGGGGGTCCACCGGGAGGGGCCACCTCTTCCAGGGGGGCCTTATGGGCTGTATGGAGAAGGGAACCAGCCCAAGTGGGATGGGGCGCCACACCCCCCTAGGGCCCATGCGCCTAGGGTTTGGGGGTAAACCCTAAGGGGGGCGCCCCCTTGCTTGGGGGGCAAGCCCCCCTCCCTTTGGCCGCTGCCCCCCTAGGAGATTGCATCTCCTAGGGCTGGCGCCCCCCCTAGGCCTCCTATATATAGTGGGGGGGGGGGAGGAAGGGCTTCACACCCCACGCCTTTGGTGCCTCCCTCTCCCTCTCCAACACCTCCTCCTCTTCCATAGAGCTTGGCGAAGCCCTGCCGGAGTACTACAGCTCCACCACCACCACGCCGTCGTGCGGCTGCTGGAGCCATCTTCCTCAACCTCTCCTTCCCCCTTGCTGGATCAAGAAGGAGGAGACGTCACGCTGACCGTACGTGTGTTGAACACGGAGGTGCCGTCCGTTCGGCGCTAGGATCTCCGGTGATTTGGATCACGTCGAGTACGACTTCCTCATCCCCGTTCTTTGAACGCTTCCGCGCGTGATGTACAAAGGTATGTAGATGCAATCCGATCAGTCGTTGCTAGATGAACTCATAGATGGATCTTGGTGAAACCGTAGGAAATTTTTTGTTTTCTGCAACGTTCCCTAACAAACTCTTGCCAGCCGGACAGCCGGTTCTTCGAACTGCGACTTTTGGCAAGAGAGGGCTTGGGTGCCGGAACACTACTTGTCTGACCGCGGGTAGGACTTCTAATATAACCGAAGGCGGCCAGTCCCCGGGCCGACTAGTCGAACCCGGTGCCGGACGAAAAAAGTGAATGTAATGACATGATCATAAGCATGATACTCTTCATTTATAGATAAAAGATGGCAGTCCCCGAGCTCTCCTCGGGGGGCCTATTGTCTCGTACTTAGTACGAAAGTTAGCATGATACATACTGCATTTCATCTGTAAAATCTTCGGAGGAGGTTGGCGTTCCATGGTCGTTCTGACTCTTTGCTGGAGTCGTCTCTCTTTTCGTGCCTTCGGCTTCTGTGCGTCGATCAGGTAGTAGGAGTCATTTCCCAGCGCTCTGCTGATGACGAAGGGGCCTTCCCAAGGGGCCGAGAGCTTGAGCTGGCCGGCTGTTCGCTGGATCAGCCGGAGCACGAGGTCGCCTTCTTGGAAAGATCTTGGTCTGACCTTCCGGCTATGGTAGCGGCGCAAGCCCTGCTGGTAGATGGCGGACCGGCTGAGGGCTAACAGCCGGCCTTCTTCCAGCAGATCGACGCCGTCTTCTCGTGCTTCCTTGGCCTCCGCCTTTGTGTACATGGTTACCTGAGGCGAGTCGAACTCGATGTCGGTTGGGACGACCGCCTCGGCACCATACACGAGGAAGAAAGGAGTGAAGCCGGTTGACTTGTTTGGGGTAGTGCGCAGACTCCAGAGGACGGCCGGCAGCTCGTCGAGCCAACAGCCGGCCAAACGTTCCAGTGGTACAACCAGTCGGGGCTTGATGCCGGAAAGGATGAGGCCGTTGGCTCGCTCGACTTGGCCATTTGACTGCGGGTGGGCAACGGACGCTAAGTCCAACCGGATGCCCTGCATCACGCAGAAACGTGCCAAAGCTCCCTTGGCGAAATTCATGCCATTGTCGGTGATGATGCTATGTGGCACGCCGTAGCGAGTTGTTATATCTGCGATGAATGTCACGGCAGTCGACCCATTCAGCTTCTTGATCGGCTTGGCCTCAATCCATTTGGTGAATTTGTCCACGGCGACAAGCAGGTGTGTCATGCCGCCGCGCACCGTCTTGAATGGGCCCACCATGTCCAGTCCCCAAACAGCGAAGGGCCAAGTGAGGGGAATGGTCTTGAGTGCCGAAGCCGGCATGTGTTGCTTGGAGCTGAAGACTTGGCACCCTTTGCAATGTTTAACTAACTCCTTGGCGTCGTCCAAAGCCGTCGGCCAAAAGAACCCATGGCAGAAAGCTTTGGTGACGAGTGATCTTGAGGCCGCATGGTGGCCGCATTCTCCTTGGTGGATGTCTCTGAGGATTGCAATGCCCTTCTCTTGCTCGACGCATCACTGGAAGACTCCAGTGAAACTGTGCCTGACAAGCTCTCTATTGACGATTGTGTATGCTCCGGCTCGGCGTTGGACTTGTCTTGCCTCTGTTTCGTCAGCCGGCAGATCTTGGTTTATTAGGAAGTTGAGGATGGACTGAGCCCATGATGGAGCTGCGACTTCTTCTATTGCCAATACGGCTACTGCGACCAGGGCGGGCGGGCTGGGTGGTGAAATGCTGGAGTCGGCCGCCGCCTATTGTGTTGGTGCAGTCCCCGGGCCGACTACCGCAGTCCCCGAGCCAGGTGTGGCAGTCCCCAGGTCGGGCGTAACTACGGAAGTCCCCGAGCCGCCTACTGATGTCCCCGAGCCGACTATCGATGTCCCCGGGTCACCTGCTTGGTTCTTCGAACCGGACCCGGCCGCGTCGGGGTCAGGCAGCACGAAGATGGAATCGGACTCTGGAGACGGCTTGATAGACGGCTTGAGGAGGCGTTGTAGAGAGACACCAGTTGGTATTGCCTGCCGAGTGGAGCCTATTCGAGCCAGGGTATCAGCTGGCTCGTTGTCGGCTCGCGGTACGTGGAGGAACTCGCATCCTTCAAAGTACCCGCTGATCTGCTGAACGAGGAAGCGGTAGCTTGCCATATTTGCATCCTTGGCGTCCCAGTCGCCGGATGATTGCTGGACTACCAAGTCCGAGTCGCCGTAACATTGGATCCGGCGTATGCCGAGCTCTTTGGCAAGCCGGAGCCCATGTATGAGCGCCTCCTACTCGGCCACGTTGTTGGAGGTGGCAAAGTGAATTTGCAGCGTGTATCTGAGCTTGTCGCCTTTGGGAGAGGTGATGATGACGCCGGCTCCCAAGCCGGTGCGCATCTTGGACCCGTCGAAGTGCATGCGCCAATGAGTGGAGTCGGGAGCTGGCGGTAGGTACTGGGTCTCGGCCCAGTCGATGAGGAAGTCGGCCAATGCTTGGGACTTGATGGCGGTGCGAGGCTGGTAGAAGATCGTGTAGGGGGCCAGCTCGATGGCCCATTTTGCCACCCGACCGGATGCATCCCGGCTGCCTATGATCTCGGCAAGCGGGGCGGTGCATACGACCGTGATGGGGTGCTCTTGGAAGTAGGGCTTCAGCTTCTTGGCGGCGAAGTACACGCCATAGCACATCTTCTGGTAATGCGGGTAGTTCTGCTTCGAGGTAGACAGCACCTCGCTCAAATAGTACACTGGCCTCTGGACCGGCTGGGCTCGGCCCTCTTCTGGGCGCTGGACTACGATGACGGTGCTGACCACCCGGCTGGTTGCAACAACGTAGAGGAGCATGGGCTCTTTCTCAGTCGGCGCCGCCAGGACAGGCGGCGTGGCCAGCATCTTCTTTAGCTCGTGAAAAGCTTGGTCGGCTTGGTTGTTCCACTCGAAGTGAGTGGTCTTCTTCATGAGGCGGTAGAGGGGGAGAGCTTTCTCTCCGAGCCGGCTGATGAAGCGGTTCAGGGAGGCCAAGCACCCGGTGAACTTCTGGACGTCTCGAAGTTTGGTGGGAATCGCCATTCTCTCAATGGCCTTGATCTTTACTGGGTTGCATTCGATGCCGCGTTCGGAGACCAGGAAGCCTAGGAGCTGGCCGGCTGGCACTCCGAACACGCATTTCTCGGGGTTGAGCTTGATCTGGAACCGACGCAGGTTTTCAAATGTTTCCTTGAGGTCCTCCAGTAAGGTGTCGCGCTTTTCCGTCTTCACCACAATGTCGTCTACGTAGACGTGGGCATTTCTGCCGGGCTGCTTGAGGAGGCACTTCTGCATGCAACGCTGAAAAGTGGCACCGGCATTTCTTAAGCCGAATGTCATGGTCAGGTACCAGAAAGCTCCGAATGGCGTGATGAAGGCGGTCTTCAGGCGGTCAGCCGGATCTAGCTTTATCTGGTGGTATCCTGAGTAAGCATCCAAAAAACTCAACAACTCGCATCCGGCCGTGGAGTCTATCACTTGATCAATCCTTGGCAGGGCAAAGGGATCTTTGGGGCAGGCCTTGTTGAGGCTCGTGTAGTCTATGCACATGCGCCACTTGTTGTTCTTCTTTAGCACGAGGACCGGGTTGGCGAGCCACTCTGGAAAGAAAACCTCCATAATGAAGTCGGCTGCCAGAAGCCGGGCTATCTCCTCTCCCACAATCCTTCTTTTCTCCTCCGACAGTTGGCGGAGGGGTTGTTTGACTGGTTTTGCGCCTTCTCGGACGTGTAGCTTGTGCTCGGCGAATTCCTTCGGAACACCCGACATGTCCTTAGGGGACCATGCAAAGATATCCTGATTCTCATGGAGGAAGTCGGCGAGCTCGCCTTCCTATTTGTTGTTTAGATTTGCCCCGATTACGGCAAACCTTTCTGGATGCTCGGGGTCAAGAGGTATCTTCTTCGTCTCCTTGGCCGGCTAGAAAGATCCTTGGGCATCACACTCCTTGGGATCGGGGGACAGGGCCGGCTGTTTGCTGGCCATGGCCACGACTCGGTCCAACATCTTCTTTTCTTCGGCAATCACAAGGGACTCGGCCAGCCGGCTGCTGGCTGCAGCGCAGTCGGAAGATTCTTATAATCGCCGGCTACGGTGAGGATGCCCTTGGCGCTCGGCATCTTCATATTGAGGTAAGCATAGTGGGGAACAGCCATGAACCTGGCCAAGGCAGGACGGCCAAGCAATGCATGGTAGGGGCTCTCCAGGTCCACCACTTCAAACCAGATCGCTTCTCGGCGGAAATGATCCTTGTCCCCAAAGAGTACATCAATCTTGATCTTGCCAATGGGGGTGCGGGACAGGCCAGGTACAATGCCATGGAACATAGTCCGAGTAGGCATGAGTTGCTTCGTCTTGACGTTCAGCTTCTCCAGGGTGTCACGGTACAGGATGTTGATGCTGCTCCCGCCGTCTATCAGCACTCGGGAGAAATGGGCGGCGCGTCTGTCCGTTGCAAGGGTGGCATCCAAAACCAACGCATAAGAGCCGAGAGACGGCATCACCTCTGGGTGGTCGGCCCGGCAACAGCTGATAGGCTTTTCTGACCACTTCATGTGCTCGGCGGGGTTGGCAGCGACCATGTTGACTTCTTGGTGCTCTCGGCGTCTGCTACGCCGGCCTTCGGGCTGGCTTGTAAAGACGACGTAGGCGGCATGCTCATCGGGGAACTCATCGTGCACATCTCCAACCGCTGGCCGAGCGGTCGACGGCTACGGAGCCGGAGGCGGCGGGCCAGCAGGCGGAGGCGGCGCGAGCCCTTCGCCTTTGGAGATTTGGGTGAGCCAGTGGCACTTCCGGGTTGTGTGCTTGGACGGCTTCGCGCCGCTGTGGAACTTGCATGGGGCGTCGAGAGTTTGCTCGTAGGACAAGGCCGGCTGCCAAGCCGGCCTGCCGTCCTTCGGCTTCTTGGATGCGGGCCGCCCTTCGGGCTGCTTGTCCTCGACTGTGGCCACCTGCCGGCTAGTGGAGATCGGCACGGGGCCCTTGCGCTTGTGGTCGTTCTGGTATGGGCGTCGGCCGGAGTCCCCAGCCGGCGTCTTGGGCGCCGGGTTGATTACCTTCCCGGACGCGTCTACCCGGAGTTCGGTCTTCATTGAGGAGTCGGCGGTGGCGTACTTGTCCGCTATGACCAGAAGCTCGTCAAGGGTAGTCGGCTCGTCGCAGAGGAGCTTGTGCTTAAGGAGGGTGCCTTCTCGGTAGCCGACGGTGAAGTATTCTATGGCTTGCACCTCGTGCACCCCTTCGCAAGAGTTGCGGAGCTCGGCCCAACGCGTAAGGTAGTCGCGAGTGGATTCGGCGGGGCCTTGTACGCACAAAGAGAGCTGTCTGGGCTTGGGGCCCGCTTGTAGGTGCTGGTGAAGTTGTGGACGAAGGCCTCCGTGAAGTCTAGCCAGCTGTTGATACTGTAGGGCCTGAGGCTATTGAGCCAGGTCCGCGCCGTGCCTTGCAGCATGAGGGGCATGTACTTCACGGCAACGCGCCTGTTGCCGTTTGCTATGCGAACCGCTATGGAGTAGTCGATCAACCAATCTTCCGGCTTCACGGAGCCGTTGTACTTGGGCGTGTCTCTTGGGAGCGAGAACCCTTTGGGGAAAGGCTCGTCGCGGATGCGAGGGCCGAAGCAAGGCGGGCCGACATCATCTTCTTCTTCTAGCTCCACGGATCGCGCTAGGCGGTCGATCCAATGGCGGGCGTCGTTCTCGCCGACTCCTTCACGGAGACCTAGTCGGCCGCTGAGAGTCGGATGTGTGACAGGCGGCGGGGTGGGATATCTCTCCCCACGAGGCGGAGGCAGAGGCGGGTTGCCCCGCCGCTCCACGTCCCGGGGACGGCCTTCTGTGTCTCGCTCGATGGAGGTCCGGGTTCGGCTTCGGCTGGCAGCCGGCTCCTTCTCGTGACGCGCGTGGGTTTTACCCGCAGTCGGTGTCCGGGACGTCGCGCCGTGCTCTTGGCGCGGGGGAGGGCTTTCCACGCGGGCGTCGGCTTTGTGCCGCTGTGCGGCTACATCGATTAGTTGCTGGATGCGTCTGGTCATGTGGGGGAGTTCTTCGGCCCCCAGTCTGTCTAGCTCGTCTACGGCCGCCTGGGCGGCGCGCAGGTTCTCGAGCGGAGTGGCGTAGACTGGGCGGTCGACTCCTAGCGTGTCGGCGAGGGCAGCGCCGCGCTGTCTGACAACGCCGGCTTGGCTTGGCCTGCCTGGGGGCGGCGTGCCAAAGGCGGCGCGGTCGGCTTCGCGCTGGTGGGCCTCGGTGAGGCGTCTCATGGAGGCCAACTTCCGGCCCTCCGCGAGGAGGGCGAGGCGGCGAGCCTCCAGTGCTTCGGCATCAGTATCGGCCGGGAGGTGGATGGACAAATCGTGGACCGCTGCATGCGGGGCGTCGACGACGTTCTCGCCAGAAGCGCCACCGTGGCCGATGACCATCACCTCGGTGGTGGCGCCGTCACAGCCATCGGCCCGGGGAAGAGGGTCATTGTAGATCGCAACGTCGGTGGGGAAAGCATCGGGCGAGGCCGTGTCGGAGTCGACAGGCATCGGATCGGTGGAGCCAACAGACTCCAAGTCCACAGCAAGCTCGCCGGAGACGTGGAGCTGGCCGAGGATGTTGACGAGGTGGTCGGTGCCCGCATCAGAGGCGAGCTCGTCGGAGATGAGGGTCTCGTCAAGGAGATCGGCGAGGCCGCTCACTGCGCAGACGTTGGCGACGCCTTGCAGCACGTCGTGGCAAGCGCCATCGGGCGTGCCGGGCTGGCTACGCTCGTTAGGGAGGAAGAGGGTTCCCGTCCAGAACAGGTCTCCGGACGACGGTGCTCCTGGTCCCACGGTGGGCGCCAAACGTCGGGTGGTAGGTGCAATATATGCCAACGGGTGGCTTATCATTGTGGGAGCCAGTAAGACATCGCCGGTGACTGGAAGCGGGATGAGGCGAAGACATGCACGCGGCGAATATTACCCAGCTTCGGAGCTCTCCGTGGAGATAACACCCCTACTGCTGCTCTGCGGGGTCTCCGCATGATCACTAGATGAACGAGTGGCTACAAGATCCTCCTTGAGCTGTTTTGCGAGAAGAAGAAGAAGGGCATGGCTAGCTCTCCTCTCCTCTCTATATGGTGTCTAAAACTAGCACCGATCAACCCTTTGCATGGGTGCCCTGGGGGGTTTATATAGGCTCACCCCCAGGGGTACAATGGTAATCCGGCTTGGCGTGGGCCCCAGCCGTCTGTGTCTACGCTCGCCGACTTCTGCGCCGGCTGCTGGGGCCCGCCGGCTGCCGGCTCCCTGGTCGACAGGCATGCCCCACTGTCCAGGGCCTTGTCGGTGGCTGGTTACTGTTGCCTCAACCTGGTGACGAGGGCTTCGCCGAGGTGGGCGTGGCTACAGTGCCGCCGCCCGGCGGGCGATCGCTGTAGCCTCACCGCGTCTTGTCTCCTTAATGGGGCGTCTCCTTCGAGGAAGGAGGCAAGCCGGCCGTGGGGAGCCAGCCCCGTCTCGGGCCGACTGGGGGAGGCCTGGCCGCCTTCGGGTGTCTCTTTGCCCGAAGGGGCCCACCGCCCGTGGGCCGCGCTGGCAGCCCGTCATGGGTGACATCAGGGTCAACATGGCAACAGTGCCGCGCCGGACGGGTCATGGCCACCCCGTACGGGGCACTGTGCCAGGCGTGCTCCGGGATTCGGGGGTGGCAGGCTTTATTATAGCCACGCCCCGTCACATCGCCGTTATGTGGATGCAGACTTCGAGGGTACGATCTTGACCGCTTTGTGGGAGCTGGCCTCTTGGAGTCGGCCTTCTCGTGGCCGGCTTCTCGGAGCCGGCCCTCCCGCGGCTTTCTTCATGAGGGCTAAAGCCGGGTCGCCTTCCGATAGTCGGCCTGGGAGACGGCCGGCAAGGAGAAGGCGGCCCCACGTCTTGGATTCTTGAGGGCCGGATCGACTCGTAATTTTTTCAGAAGGGCCAGGGGGAGCCGGCTAGGCTACCCGTGGTCATTTACTCCGACAGAGCGTATGTAATGTATTTTCTGAAATGAGTGAAATAAGTTAATTGAAAAAAGTGAAATATATCTTTTTGGTGTCAAACGACTATTTCAATGTTTGAAACAGATATCTCTGCCGAGTGAAATGCATTTCAATACTTTTTTGGTAAATACGAAGTGAAATTAGTTTTGGAATAGTGAAATTATATTCTTTGAAATGTGATTTTTCAAATTTGTTAAATACTTATTTTGGAACTAGTGAAATTATATTCTTTGAAATGAGTGAAACAATTTGGAAATATTAATTTTTTTAAAACAAGTAAAGTTTATTGTTGAAACAAATGAAATCTAGTTTTTCAATTGAGTGAGTGTAATATTGTTTCTGAAATAAGTTTCTTGAAACGAGCGAAATATAGCTTTAAAATCTAATGTTTTATGAAAATGATTTCAAAAATAATTGAAATATATAAAACAAAATATATGCAAAAATGATCTTGTTTTGAAGGTCTTGTCACCACGAATTCAAATATACAAAAAGTTTCAATATTGGACATTTGATTCAAAAGATATAAATCATTAAAAATATGAGGATGAAAATAAAATGCATGTCATATGTATGGCCTGAGAGAATGCATGCATGTATACATGCACAGTTCTCTCTACCCAACTCTCTTTCTTCTGTAAAAAGCTGACTTCATCTGACATTAGTACATGTATTACTATGTGTATTCTATATCCGAAAATAGAATATAAAAGCTGCACGAATCTTGACGAAAGTGACAGACGGTGGATTGCTTACCGGTAGCTCCAGGCTCCAGTAAAAAAACTTAGAGGGTGCTTGGATACGTTTTAGTCCCATGACTAAAAGTAGTAGGACTAAAATTTGCTAGCCTCACCCATGCTTGGATCCAAATACTAAAGAGACGAAAATCAAGTTATTGAGCATTTATTATCCTCCAAACCCTCCAATCCAGAACTCACATGTGTTAAAGGAGAGACATTAAATGATGAGAAAGAGGGCTAATACATATTTTAATAGGTTTCCTATGACTAAAAAATTTTAGTCTCAAGACTAGTCCTAGCCTCTCTTTAGTCAGGGATGCTTGAAACTTTAGCCTCTAAAAAAGACTATTTTTAGTCAGACTAAAAATAGTCCCTTGAATCCGAGCACCCTCTTAGTCGGCCTCCCATGCGGCTTGCATCTCCCATGCGGCTCGGCGTGTGTGCGTGGGGTAGGTAGAAGAAAAAGAGAAAAGGGAGGAGAGAGAGGGGATGGGTGACTGACGTGGGCCAATTGGATCGCTTAAATAAAGCGCCGGTGCCCCAGATGCCCCCCGATGGCCTAGGTGTGGCCTGCGCCCACCGGCTATATTTTTCGTCCAATCCGGCGCCTAAAAAATGGTCTGGAGGCTTCTTAAGGACGTTAGTGGAAATGCTCTAAAATATGCACACGCAAAAGACTGAAACATCTCAGCATACCTGTCAAGCGGATCTGTTAAGAACTCGAATCCATCCCCGACCGCCTCCGCCGTCACCATAGGTTCAACCGCCCGCGCGCAGAGCAGAGCACGCAAAGGGCTGGAGATTGCAGTGGACCCAGTTTGTCAAAAAAAAAAATCGCTCGGTCGTCAGGAGACGCCGTTGTGCTCGATCGGTAGGCCGGTACGGCTGGACCACAACCATCATGGACCAATGGAACATTTTCGATCCAGTCGTCACGGCGATGCATCGCTCCGCTGCCCTGGCATACGGGCCTATTCCTGTACGCTAAATTTCCACCGCGTATAATCTCCAGTATTTTCCAAACACAATAAATGCCGGCTACATCAACGAGCTGTACTATTGGTCCACGTAACAGGTGCAGGCCTGCCCGTGAGCTCTATCGCCACGCCGAGTCCCAGCCTTTCACAATGGAGTTAGTCCAATTCTACAGTTAGCCTAGAAATGTAAGCGAATTTAAAGATATTAATGGATTTCAATTTTCAAATAATGTGAGCAAATTTGAAAAAAATAACATATTAATAAATTCACACTTTAAAAATGCTTGCGACCTTTAAATATATCGATGAATTTGGAAAAAACAATCATGGACTTTAAAAAATGTCCATAGTTTTCTATATGTTCATGAGTTTAAACTAATATTTGTTAATTAAATGTGAAAAAATAATTAGACAAAATAAAAATGAAAGGAAAGAGGAAACAAAGAAGAAAAAACCCAAAAATAATATTAACAACCATAGAAACATAGAAAATGAATAAAAGGAAAAAACAGGCAATAATTATTTCAAACCAAAAAAATAGACCGACACATTACAACTTTTTTTCCGATAAAGGACTTTTCATTGAATAGATATATCGAGATGATACAATCGTATTGAAAGAAAGACCGACCTCTGCATAGCTAGATGCACACAGCCAAAAAGTCCAGAGCACTCTAAAATAAAATAATTTGATACAAAGGCAAGCAATAAATTGTGTCCAGCCTAAGAAGCGGTAGACCCTATCCGTAAATCACACCGCCATCCATGTGGGTAGAAAACCTCCCTAGCCGTACGCTTCAGCCGTGTAGACGCCATCATAAAAAGGTCCCTGTCCTCCGGCTTCTGCAGGATAGACCACGTACGGAGCCATCGTGTACAAACATTGATAACCTGCATAGGAGATGAGACACATTTATTGTTAAAAACCACATCATGTGCAGAAAATTGTTTATCAATATCTCGCAACCAGTTGCCGAACATATTTCGTGCACTACGTGGTGGGTATAAATTCGAAGCTACTTGGACCATGGCCCAAACTATCCGAGCAAACTTACACTCGAAAAATAAGTGTTTAATAGTCTCGTCATGTTGGCAAAAGACACATGTCTTGGACCCATGCCAGTTTCGTCGTGCCAGGTTATCTCTGGTTAGGATGACTCCTTTGTTTAGAAACCAGAGGAAAATCTTCACTCTTAGAGGAATTTTTAACTTTCACAATTTCCTATTATCAACTGGAACATCACAATGAACCATTGCATCATACATGGATTTGACCAAAAATTTGCCATTCTGATGCAAGTTCCATCCAAAAAGTGTCCGGCTCATCTGACAGTTAAATGTCCTCCAGGTGAGTGAGTAATTCATTCCATGCTGCCAGACGATTGCCCAAAAGATCCCTACGAAAAGAAATATCGAGGTTTTCTTGTCCGAAGATTTGTTTGATCGTGATGAATTTATGTCTAACGATCCGGTACAAGCTCGGATATTGCACCATTAGTGAGTTGTTCCCTAACCAGAGAAGGTCCCAAATTGGAAGAAGAATTCCTTAGCCTTCATGACACCACTCCAAAAATGTGAATCCCCGGGTTTCCAATGAATTTGAGAAATGGCATTGGATCCCACATACTTGTTGCGAATGATTTCCTGCCATACTTCATTCTCAGTGAGTAGTTTATAAACCCACTTGCTGAGAAGAGCGATGTTTCTAATCTCAAGGTCTTGGATACCCAGGCCCCCCTGACTTTTAGGTCTGCATAATACGCTCCACCTAGCAAGTCGATATTTTTTGGTTTTGTTATCAGACTGCCAAAAAAATCTGGATCTAAAGTAATCTAGCGATTGTAGAACCCCTTTTGGCAGGTGGAAGAATGACAACATATATAAAACCATGTTGCTTAGGAGGGAAATGATCAAGATCAGTCGGCCCCCATAAGACAAGAGTTTGGCCTTCCAACTGGCTAATCGTTTCTCCAGTCTCTCTTTCACATGCCTCCACTCAGCGATAGTTAAACGCTGATAGTGTATGGGAATACTCAGATACCGAATCGGAAACTGCCTAAGCTAGCATCCAAAAATCTTGGCATATTCGGGTGCTGATTCTGCAACATCACCAACGCAAAAAAGTTCGTTTTTATGGAAATTAATTTTAAGACCAGAAAGTTCCTCAAAAGCACATAAGAGCAGCTTGAGATTTCTAGCCTTATCTAGATCATGATCCATGAGTAGTATCGTGTCATCCGCATATTGTAGAATGGATAATCCATCTTCTACCAAGTGTGGGATAACTCCACTTATTTGACCATCCAGCTTAGCCCGCTCAACAAGGGTAGCTAGCATGTCAGCGACTATGTTAAACAGGATGGGAGATCATGCGGGGTCGCCTTGACGAAGCCCCTTCTGTGTCTGAAAATAGTTGCCAACGTTATCGTTAACTTTTATGGCCACACTACCTATAGAGACAAAGCTCTCTATCCAGCGACACCATTTTTGTGAAAACTCCTTCATGCGCAAAGTTTGCAACAGGAAGGACCACTTAACTTTGTCGTATGCTTTTTTAAAATCAATTTTAAGAATGACACATTACAGCTAGGTGTGTGTTACTCTCAACCAATAACATACACTCTTATAGGTGGGCCCCATTGTACCCAAAGATCCCGATGCACCAGGAAGAACTCTGCCAACAACACACACTCTTACACGTGCGGCCCATTGTACCCCATAGACCCCAATGCACCAGAAAGCTTCAAACTTAGGGAGCTGGTATCTTCGATGATTTGCCATAGAAGTTTCCGGGATACACGTACACGCTATTGAAACCGATCGCTTTTCCTCTGGACCTTACGCCTTGTGCGACACACTCTGATTCAGGGTGAGAGCACAAGGGCCTTTTGCGACGGCGGATTCAGATGGTGGTCCGGTCCATGTTCGTTCGAGAGTGGATGTGAATACGATTCAATCACGGCGGTCCATTCCTTGCTAGTCCCTAATTTGTTCTGTTGGTGTAGGTTGACCATAGGGCGATGGCTGTAGCATGGCTTCATCTGTGCTCCTTGTATCAGCCGTGTGAGTTTTCTTGTTTTTGTTTCGTTTTTACGTTTGTGTAAGTTGGTGCAGTTGTAATATTGGTGGTTTGATGGCTTCGTTAATTCAAAGTCGGGCTCAACTTAAACCTTTGTTCTAAAAAAGAGAAATCAGCGGAAAAATGGGCCAGCCCAACTACCGTCACCAAACTCACGCGTTAGCACACTTTCGAGCGCATTCTCTTTTTGATTGCCGGATGGCGCGTTGCGTATGGGCTTTGGGAGACGAGGAGACTGTCGAGGTTCTGCTATCCAACAGATCAGATGATGCGAGGCTGTGGCTATTCTGGCTGTTTGAAACGATAAGTCAGCAAGATCTAGCAAAAATACTCATATCAATGTGGGCTATTTGGTGGGCGAGGAGAAGAGCCATACATGATGATGAATTTCAGAGCCCTTTGTCTACCTTGAGCTTCATAAACCGTTATTTGAAGGACCTGAACATAGCTACAGTTATGAAACCAGCCACCAATACTACAACTTCAGAGAAGCGAGTTCATAGGTGGATTGCACCAGGTAATGATGAAGTAAAAATTAATGTTGATGGGGCCATATCTCGCAATGGCAGGACGGGGGCGGCCGCAACGATCTGCAGAGACAAAGATGGCAACTATCTCGGCGCGTCAGCTGTCACCATTGCCGGTCTGGTGGATGCAGCGAGCCTTGAAGCACATGCATGCAGCGAGGCGCTTGCTCTCGCGAGAGATCTAAACGTCACACATGCGATGATAGCTTCGGACTGCATGCAAGTGGTGAAGGATATAAACGGGAATACACTATCTTCATACGCTTTGGTTATAGATGAAATAAAGGAGTCCATGAATGACTTTGTAAAGATTAGTTTTCGTTATGAGTGTGGGGAAGCAAATTTGGAAGCTCAGGCCATAGCTAAGGCGGCTTCAGTGTTTCCCTCTGGTCGCCGTTTGTGGCTAGGGACCTTGCCAGACATTGCTTCTATTGCTTCGGCTTTGAACTTTGAATAAATTCCCTAGTTATCCTAAAAAAAACTTTCGAGCGCGTAGGGCGGGAATAGGAGCACCGACGACGCTCCAGGAAAGTTTTTCCCAAATCCACGATACGTCTGGCCGAGCAATCTCAATCGGCCGTGGTGTCCACGCCTGGCACCGAGAGGAAGGCGATGGCGTCTTCCGCTACACCGGCGGTCGCTGCTGTGGTTCCCCTGTCCCGCTCTGAGTCGAACGTGAAAACTCCCTGTTGGAGACTTTAAATCTGAGCACGTAGCAGCAAATTTTCGTTCTGCTAGCCCATCGATCATGCTTCTTCAAAGGTTGTCATCAAGAAAAACACAGATACTTCCAACAACGAGCGTATCCTTACCACATACCGTATCAGATACTGATTCTTTCCTGATAAGTCCCCGATACCTCTCGGGCTCTTAGGCTCTAGTAGTGACGGTAGGGGGCGCCTTTCCCCGGTGCTCTCGCTCCCCTTCCCCTCACTATCATGTAGAAATAAAATTATATCTAGTGGAAGGCTGCTGATTTCCTCCTCCTCCTCCCTCTCTCTAACTGTACTTTTTATGTTTGGTGAACCCGTTGGCTTTTGGTTCCTACTTTTGTTGGAATCATGGATAAGATAGGAGATAATGGACTGCATTGACGGACGTGGAGTTTCTACACCTAGGCGCAAATGCTCCTGTTGTGAACAGTAACATAAGAAGACAATTCAAAAAATTCTGAACTTTTTTTGTGGCCTATTTTCACAAATGATTGTTGTGCATGCAGAATTTCATCGCAAAATCACATTGGTGGAAGGCGCGCTAATAAAAACAAAATTGATGCTCTGAAAATGTTACTTACAAAAGCATTTTGGAGTTCTAATTTTGTTTTTTTGGCACGACTTCCACCAATGTGATTTCGTGATGAAATTTTGTATGCACAACAAACATTTGCGGAAGTATGTAAAAAAACAGAATTTTTGAATTTTTTCTATTTTTTAATTTTACTGTTGAAAGGTACTTTTGTGCATTGACTAAATATATGCTGAATGGCTTCATGCTTATTGATATCAATTTTTTTATATTGTTTTCAAAAATAGTCGAATGCATCCCCATATTGGCGCTTTTCAGAAATAACGTATTTACATGTGTGTATCACCCGGATATACTGGTACGTGTATCCGTATCTGTGCAATCTAGGCTGTCATTAATTGAAGAGACTAATCGAGAATGTTCTGCTTCAGACTATTCTTGCTCTGTATGTTATCTTCAGTTGCTCAAATGCCGAAAGAAGGAGGATATTATGTTGCTTTAGAATGTTCTCAGATTAATCTGGGTCAGACTTCACTACATTTAAGGCTCGTAGATCTGCGTACCATGGCAGCAACGGCAGTATACCTGTATCTGTTTTTAGTTGATTATACGGCTCCCCGCATTGTGATCTGCTCAATCCCTCATTTCATCCTTTGCATCCCCAGCACCCACCTTACACTGCTTGTGTTCTCTTCATCAACCCAACACAAGAAGCAAATGGTGTTATACACTATGTTCTTCCGATCCTAATTATATTTTGATTTGAAGTACAGAGCAATGTTGGACTTTCTTTAGTTCATTCTGAATATTGCATCCTTGTTAGTCCGTGAAATTTATCTCAAGACTAACTCTGTAAACTAAAGATGTATGGAGATTTTCCAAGCAGCAATACCACCATATGGAAAGGTGCATCGATGCCCGATTTTCACAACTCAAAAGTAGGCACTTGAGCGGAAGCACCCCTAGCGGCCTGGTACAACATGCGCCGCGTTATACTCCGGTAAGGATCTTCTTCTCTCTTCCTCTTAAGATAAGACATTAAGTTCTCCACTTCCGATTTTGTGTGTAGATACAAATCGCTTTCTTGTTTCTTGTCCATCAGCAGATTGTTCAGACCTTTCATCTTGATTGGCTTGCCGAACAGGAAGTATAAGCGACCTGGTACCTTAGGGAGACCAACTGGGAGATGCAAGGCCTGATTCCCATCCTCTCCAATGACTGTATCTCTGAAATAAAAGTGTTCCTACTGCAGCTGAGCATGGGTAGTGTTGAGCAAATAAATTAGCAATAGAAAATATTTGATTATTAACTCCCCTTTTCAAAGGAAACGAGTCAGGACGATAGATATCTGACCTTACAGTTGGAAGATCTTCATTGAATGGTTTTATCCAGTCTTTGAGATAAGGGATGTTCTTTTGATCGTTGTAATCCAGGACTATCTGCAGAAGGAACAAAGAATTAGCAGAATAGGTTCTCTCTTGTTTTGGAAGGAGATATACGTGCAATGTGTATTTGCCCTAGAAAAAACCTGAATGTATGATAGTGATCACTAATTAATGTGTCTGATATTACTCTGTTACAATACATATAAAAAGATCATGAAAAATAATTTAGAAGTAGCAAACTGTGTCCTTGAGTTAATTCAATATACAAAGGCACGAAAAGAATACCTCTAAAATGTCATCTTCTCCGACACAGCCAAATGGTATGATAGTAACTCCAAAACGGGCTACCATTCTTACAAATTCTGGTTTATCTGGCCAAAAGCACTGGTAGGCTTCACCCTGTCCAGTTCAACTTAATTAATAAATCTAGGGGACTGCTCCTATGCACAGTGGGAGCAAACATGAAATTCATTTGTACAAATGCAAAAAAAAAATTTAGTTCACCTTCCGGTGTAGAACTTCCCGAGCACCACCTGGATAGAGGAGAACAAATTCATTTCTCTCGAATAACTTATACATATTGATCGGACTGATTGAAACTCCCTCGTAAATAGATACTACATCGAATAGGGATAACTCCTGTCGCAAAGCCCAATTATGTCCAACAAAAAATAGTGGGTTGGACAATATTCGTATAGTTTATTTCTTCTCTTTCAAGAACTCTTGAACAAGTGAAGGCATCTCTATCCCTAAGAGTTGGCGACGACCCACAAACAAGACAAGACCTTTGTTAGGAACACTGCCGAGTCCACGTACAACTTTTCCAGTCTCCAGAGTAGGCAACAAGACTGGGCTCATTGATTGATTGAGCAATCTGAAGAAGAGTTCAGCTAATTATGTTGGGCTAAGTCCCTCCACATGGAGGTGTGTTGACAGCCCAACATCAGCCCATAAGTCCAACACATGTCAGCCGTTGATCCTTGCTGCATCCAACGGTTGAGAGTGCTTCCAAGTGAAATGAAGCAAGGAGAAAACCCTAGCCACTCCACCCCTGCTGGTGGTGGCTGCCATTCGTGTGAGAGTGAGAGTGAGAGCACACAAGAGAAAACACAACTTGAGAGAGAGGAAGAAGAAGAAGCAGAGGCTCTGTCCAGATTTGCTGCATCTGACTAGACAGTGTTCAAACTGGTGATTGGAGGCTCAAACGTGCTTGGATCGACCCCAAACTTGGTGAACTCGTTCCTTACTTTGAGTACTTCTGGTTAGCTGGTTTGAGGATTGGGTCAGTGGAGCATCAGATTTGAGAGTGGTTTTGTCAGCTCTGACTGCTGCAGTTTCAGAACAGAGTAGGTTTGGGAGACGAACAGTTTGGGTAGGCAAATAATGTCCGGTTAAGCTGAAATTTGGTGGAGATGTCAAGAACTCATGTGTCTACTTGTCTGCCAAATTTGGTGCTGTTTCGTTTAGCGGTTTAAGAGCAGTTCACAAAACACTGAAGGATACAGAAGCTGTGTAAACTCTGCTTTGCTGAAATCTTGCTTCTTGTGGTTGTTGTTGCTGTTGCCGGTTGGCAACGTGGAGAGTGTGTTGTAAATCTCTCTAGAGGTTCTAGAGAAGACATTGTACTCATTCTCATAGTGAAGTTGCGTGGACCGGTCGGTCCACAGCCGTGGTTTTTTTACCCCTCAAGTTGAGGAGGTTTTTCCACGTTAAATCCTGTGTCACATGTGCATGTTGTTTGTGTTATTCCGCTGCTTACTTGTTGGTTGAAGCTGTCCACAAAGTTCATCACAAGTGGAAGGGGTTGTGTAGTGTGCATATTTGCCGTGTCGGTGAATGTGTGCAGCGCATTGTTGCTGTCCAGCCCCAACAAAGTGGTATCAGAGCCTTGGTTTGCTTGTGCAAATTGCTGAGTTTCTTGTGGTGAAAGATGGAAGTGAATACCAGTAGGATGATATCCTTGAACGGTACAAATTATCAAGCATGGAAGGGCAAGATGGAGTACTTGTTGTATGTGAAAGAATACTGGAAGCCATTGTTCTCCAATGAGATGCCGGAGGGCATTGAGGAAGGTCAGTGGAAGGTATTTCATCGCCAAGCTTGTGGGTTCATTCGGCAATGGATCGATGACAATGTTTTGAACCATATCATTGATGAGACACATGCACACACCTTATGGCAGAAATTGGAAGAGTTGTTTGCCGGAAAAGAAGGTACAAATAAGATGTTCTTGATCAAACAATTAATGTGCTTGAGGTACAAAGAGGGCACTCTAATTGCAGATCATGTGAATACATTCCAAGGCATTATAAATCAGCTTTCTTCAATGGGAATTACATTTGAAGATGAAGTAAGAGCTTTGCTGCTACTAGGCTCATTACCGGACAACTGAGAGACCTTTAAGGTCACGGTTTGCAATTCAGCACCTAATGGAGTTGTCACTTGGAATCTTGTGAAAACCAGGGTACTAAATGAAGAGTCCAGAAAGGTGGCTGAAGCTAGTTCTTCCTCACATTCAGAGGTGCTAGTCACTCAGTCCAGGGGAAGAAGTAAAAGAGCAGAGGTCCAGGTAAAGGGGCAGAAAGAGGTAGGAGCAAATGAAAAAGTAAGTATGTTGATTATGAGTGCCATCACTGCCATCAGAAGGGCCACATTAAGTGGTAATGTGACAAGTGGAAGAAAGACAACAAGAAAAAGAAGAAGCAAGATCAGAAGCAAGTTGACAGTGATAGTGACATAGAGGGCAACCGAGTTACTGCAGTAGAAGAGGACATCATGCTTGTTATGCATGAAGAAAATGAGGGCAGATTTGGTTCCACTATTGAGGAGAAGATCACTGTTGTTTCTAATGAAACCGTCAACCTTGTGGATGGTGACGAGATGATTTGGATACCGGACAGAGGTGCTACCATTCATGCTACATCTCGCAGAGAGCTCTTCACTAACTATATATCAGGTCATTTTGGTGTTGTGAAGATGGGGAACAATGATAGAGCATCCATCATTGGAAAAGGAGATGTGCATTTGGAGACCGCAAATGGTACAAGGTTAGTCCTCAAATCTGTGAGACATGTTGAGGCACTTCGTCTCAATATTTTTTCAGTTGGTTTGCTTGATGGAGATGATTACTTGAGCAGTTTTGGAAAAGGGCAGTACAAGCTCACCAAAGGTAACATGATTGTTGCAAGAGGTAAAATGGTCTCAGTGTTGTATCATATTCATGCTAAGCTCTTTAGTGCTTCTTTCAATGCACTAGAGAAGGATGATCATTGTGCTCTATGGCCCAAGAGACTTGGGCACATGAGTGAGAAGGGGATGAAAGTGCTAGTAAAGGAAAAATTGTTGAAGGGTGTGAAAGGAGTTCACATTAAGAAATGTTCAGATTGTCTAGCAGGGAAGCAACACCGAGTTGCCTTCAAGACTCTACCTCCTCACAAGAAGCCCGAGAAGCTGGACTTGATACATTCCGATGTTTGCAAAATGTTGGTAAGATCTCTTGGTGGTGCTAAGTACTTTGTGAGTTTTATTGATGAATTTTCCAGGAAAGTTTGGGCCTTCACTTTGAGGACTAAAGATCAATACTAGGTGTATTCAAGCAATTCCAAGCCTCGGTTGAGAGAGAAACTGAGAAGAAGATCAAGTGCATTTGCACTGATAATGGAGGAGAGTATATTGGGCCATTTGATGCATATTGCAAGCAGCAAGGTATTAGGCATCAATTTACTCCCTCGAAGACACCACAGCTGAATGGTCTTGCTGAGAGGATGAACATCACAATTGTGGAGAGAGTCAGATGTTTGTTGTCAAGTGCAAAGCTACGTAAACACTTTTGGGGTGAGGCTTTGATGGCTGCAGTTTATCTTATTAATCTCTCACCAAGTTATCCTTTGCAGGGAGATGTTCCTAAAAGGGTCTGGTGTGACAAGGACGTCTCATATGACCACCTGAAGATTTTTGGGTGCAAGGCCTTTGTTCATATTCCTCAAGATGAAAGGTCAAAGCTTGATTCGAAGACACGATAGTGTATCTTTCTTGGCTATGGTGGTGATGAGTTTGGCTACAAGATGTTTGACCCTATAGCAAGGAAAGTTGTGAGAAGCCGTGATGTTGTGTTTGTTGAAGACCAAACAATTGAGGATATTGTAAAGACAAAGGGGCAGGTTCCTCCTCAGCAGCAGCAAGACATGATTGATTCTGACCCAGTTCCTACAGCTCCAGCTCCCGTGCAAGTTGAAGCAGATGCAGAAGATGTACAAGATGATGTACATGGTGGTGCAGGTGAAGAAGATGCTCCCCAGCAGCAGCAGTAAGAGTATGATGCTGGAGTTAATGATCCGGATCAGTAGGAAGCACTAGCACCAGAAAGTCCACCAGCTGCTCCACTCAGAAGATCCAACAGGGGTCGAATTCCTTCCGGCAGGTATCCCTCACATCAATACGTGGTGTTATTATCTGACGGTTCAAAGCCTGAATGCTTTGCAGATGCAATGGAAGATGAGCACAAGAAGGAGTGGAGAAATGCTATGCAAGAAGAGATTGATTCCTTGCATAAGAATCATACTTATGAGTTGGTGAAGTTGCCCAAGGGCAAGAAAATTTTGAAGAACAAGTGGGTCTGCAGAATTAAGCAAGAAGAGCACACATCACATCCAAGGTACAAGGCCAGGCTAGTTGTAAAAGGATTCGGCCAGAGAAAAGGCATTGACTATGATGAGATCTTTTCTCCGGTTGTGAAGATGACATCCATAAGAGTAATCCTTGGCATGGCAGCAAGTCTCAACTTGGAGGTTGAGCAAATGGATGTGAAGACTGCATTCCTTCATGGTGAGTTGGAGGAAGAAATATATATGGAGCAACCTGAGGGGTTTCTTGTGAAAGGCAAAGAAGACTATGTGTGCAAGATGAAGAAAAGTCTCTATGGCCTGAAACAAGCACCAAGACAATGGTACATGAAGTTTGAAGCTGTCATGGGGGAGTAAGGCTACAAGAAGTGTAGCTCAGACAATTGTGTGTTTATTCAGAGGTTCTCAGGTGATGATTTCATCATATTATTGCTCTATGTTGATGATATCCTGATTGTTTGAAAGAATGTCTCTAGGATTGCTAAGTTGAAGAAGGAGTTGAGCAAATGTTTTGCTATGAAAGACTTAGGTCCAGCAAAGAACATTCTCGGGATGAGAATTGAGCGAGACAGAAATTGCAACAAGTTGTACTTGTCTCAAGAGAAGTATATTGAGAAGGTACTTCAGAAGTTCAGGATGGACAATGCTAAAGTTGTGAGTTGTCCACTAGCAGCCCATTTCAATTTGAGCAGAAAGTAATGTCCTAACACTGATGAGAAGAAAAAGGAAATGCATCATGTTCCTTATGCTTCAGCGATTGGGAGTTTGATGTATGTTATGGTGTGTACAAGGCCTGACATTGCTCATGCGGTTAGTACTGTGAGCAGATTTATGTCCAATCCAGGAAGAGCTCATTGGGAAGCCGTGAAGTGGATTTTGAGATATCTCCGGGGTAGCATAAATCTGAAACTTGTTTTGGTGGTGGTGAAGCCAAGCTGATTGCTTTTTCAGGTTCTGACATGGCTAGAGATGTTGACAGAAGGAAGTCTAATTCAGGTTACTTGGTTACCTATGCAGGGGGAGCGGTGTCATGGCAAAGCAGGCTGCAAAAATGTGTGGCATTGAATACAACTGAAGCTGAATTCATTGCAGTAACAGAGGCAAGCAAGTGACTGGAACAGTTGGCTTGTGAGCTTGGTTTTAAGCAAGACAAATATGTGTTGTTTTGTGACAACCAAAGTACTATCCACTTAAGTAAGAATGCAAGCTTTCATTCAAGGTCTAAGCATCCGTTATCATTGCATTCGAGATGTGTCGTATTCCAAGAAAATGCAACTTGAGAAGGTTCACACCGATAACAATGGGGCTGATATGTTGACTAAAGTGGTGACAAGGAAGAAACTTGAAGTATGCCGCCAGCTTGCTGGCATGGTTGTCGGACGGCATTGAGACCCTCCATGATGTCGGGAGGGGGAGTTTGTTGGGTTAAGTCCCTCCACATGGAGGTGTGTTGCCAGCCCAACATCAGCCCATAAGTCCAACACATGTCAGTCGTTGATCCTCGCTGCATTCAACGGTTGAGAGTGCTTCCAAGTGAAATGAAGCAAGGAGAAAACCCTAGCCACTCCACCCCTGCTGGTGGTGGCCGCCATTCGTGTGAGAGTGAGAGTGAGAGTGAGAGCACACAAGAGAAAACACAACCTGAGAGAGAGGAAGAAGAAGAAGTAGAGGCTCTGTCCAGATTTCCTGCATCTGACTGGACAGTGTTCAAGCTGGTGATTGGAGGCTCAAACATGTTTGGATCGACCCCAAACTTGGTGAGATCGTTCCTTACTTTGAGTACTTCGATCTGGTTAGCTGGTTTGAGGATTGGGTCAGTGGAGCATCAGATTTGAGAGTGGTTTTGTCAGCTCTGACTGCTGTAGTTTCAGAACAGAGTAGGTTGGGAGACGAAAAGTTTGGGTAGGCAAATGATGTTCGATTAAGCTGAAATTTGGTGGGGATGCCAAGAACTCATGTGTCTACTTGTCTGCCAAATTTGGTGTTGTTTGGTTCAGCGGTTTAAGAGCAGTTCGCAAAACACTGAAGGGTACAGAAGCTGGGGTAAACTCTGCTTTGCTGAAATCTTGCTTCTTGTGGTTGTTGTTGCTATTGCCAGTTGGCAACGTGGAGAGTGTGTTGTAAATCTCTCTAGAGGTTCTAGAGAAGATTTTGTACTCATCATTCTCATAGTGAAGTTGCATGGACCGTTCGGTCCACAGCCGTGGTTTTTTTACCCCTCAAGTTGAGGAGATTTTTCCACGTTAAATCCTGTGTCACATGTGCATGTTGTTTGTGTTATTCCACTGCTTACTTGTTGGTTGAAGCTATCCTCAAAGTTCATCACAAGTGAAAGGGGCTGTGTAGTGTGCATATTTGTCCTGCCGGTAAATTTGTGCAGCGCATTGTTGCTGTTCAGCCCCAACAAATCAGTCCGCTATCCTGGACAAATACCATGTGATGGTAGAGTGGATCTTTCCTAAATTGAATACATACGGGAAATCTTGGGTTGATTTCTTGAACTCTGTAAATGTTGGTGGAAGGAAATCGGTCACGACATCCCATTTTCTTCCATGGCGGTACATGTTGACCCCTTTTATGACAGTTAGCAGGTTGAAGTCACGCTCCTGTGTAAGGACACTAAACTGTGAAGATTATTGTGAAGGTCATAGTGAAAGGTAAAGTAGTTCTTCTTGTTTGGCTGGGGAGTTAAGAATTAGCAACAACAGATCAAGTGAAAACAAAGAAGCCATTATCAAGCATTTATCATGAGTACAATATATAGTGCGTACCATGAGTAGTGTATGACCCCGGTTCCTAAAGTATCTAACTTTGCAGTTTTTCAACATCTTAAATAGTCGATCAGCTTCTCCACATGGCGGCAGATTCTGGTTGCCACTGAATCCAAATATATTAGTGTGAGAGCCCTATTTTTTTATGCCCTAATAGGAATCAATTGAATGTGCAATGCCCTAATATTGAAAAGGAACCTTGCAAGAAGTAAAACTTCTGCTTCTACTGTACGAAGACGAGAATTGGCATAGGCTGCACCAGACTTAAGAAGCTTGAGCTTCCACACAACAGTGTCCATTCTTATTACATCTCCAATTTCCTGAGAAGTAACATGCATGCTTAAATTGCAAAGCGGGGACTCTATATTTTGCTATGTTATCTCTCCACAAGTAAGGAACTTAAATGTGAGTAATCTGCCTTATCCCGTATTTCACTACTTAGTGCAGATGTAATTGAACTTCATAGCTCAGAATTCTTAGTAGAATTTTTTGGTCGCTAGTGATGAAGAATGCTGGTAAAAAGAGATATATTATTCTACACAGTATACACATATTGAACCTTATAAAATGCAGAAGGGGTGATAACTTACAGAAGTTGAAGTTAGCACAGAATTAACACTGTCGGAAAACATTTTCAGAGCCTCCTAAACAGACATATCATTCTGAATGCTAACCATTGCCGTCTTAAGGGGTACACCTATAGCATCGAATGAAAAATACATGAAGAAAGTGTTGATTTTTCAGAGTGACCAACGTACATAGAGAATTAAGAAATATTTTGGAGACATCCTGACAAACTGTATAACCCCACCATCAAGGTTCAGCCATACACTTTTCTTAAGAAAAGTAAATTGAAGTTGATAAATAGGTGTAATTGATTCGCTTAAGTAGATTTTGATGTGGTTCCTCACTGTGACTTGAATAAATATTGTGAATGAGTTGGATAAAAATATTGTGATGTGAATTGTGTGTCTAGTAAATATATGATGTAGATATGTTATTTTCTAAAGTAACGGGCAGTACTTCCAAGGCTAGCTCTAGAAAAAAACAAAGTCAACGCACTCTGAAGTGATATATTTGACCCAAGGCTTGCTCTAGAAAAGAGAAGTCGACACACTCTACAATGACATATCAGACGGTTCGCGGCGATTTACTTGTTTTTATGCCCATGCCATCAGACGTGTAACAAGTACCATAGATGGTTGTAATGCAAGCATGCAACAGCCTTAAGCAAATAAGCCATCACAGGCGGCTCTCATGGAAAATCTACATGTAATACTTGAAAAATGTTTGGTCATGAAGTGCATGTTGTCAACTTTTGACAAATGAGTTCGTAACCCTGCCTAGGTTTTCGAGTATCATTGACTCCCAAGGAAAACTACTTCCATGATAGCTTGTGATAACATTTTGAAACCTTCTGTGACCATGGTAAATGTAAAACATAGAACCTTGATTACAACGTAAGTACTCTTCCCAAGGGATTCAACGCACAAAAATTGTCAATGAGAAGTAGCTTCACTGTATTTCCCTTGTCGTGTGTACTGTATTTTGGGTCGTATTTGCCTGTTTATGCGCTGTGTTGGGGGGCGGGGGGGCTACGCCTAGGTGGCTGATTCCTAGATGCACCCACGGTTCAAAAGGAGGAATCATACAGATACTAAACTTAGAGAAGTCCGCACCATGCAGCACAAGAAGGTCGAGATGGAGGAACGGAGGGAACTGACCTACACCCTTATATAAAAGTATCTGGCACTAAGACTAAGGTCGAACATGCATGATCTTTCAAGGCCTAGACTACCTAAAGATAGATCCAGTCTAGGCATGTCATCTTGGTCGTTCACCAGAGAACTCACTGAGTTCACATACAACTTGAGGAGCACGCCATTGTGTTGCTCCATTGTAATATCATCTGATATATATAATCACATGTAAGCATGAGTAGAGCTGCTATTCACATCACAGCGGCCGGAACCTGGGTAAAATTTTGTCATGTGTCCGTCTGGCGACTTGAGATTATGTCACATTACGAAACAAATCTACGACTATCATACTTTTGGTAGGTACTTTGCAAAATACACTCGACATACATGAAGTAATCTTATCTTCAAAATAGTTCATTTTCTATGAAATTTATGGTAAATTCATTATATTTTACAGCTAGTTGTGATCTTGTGATAGCTTTTATCCCATTTAAATATGTTTGCGACATTTTACCCCTTAGTTATGGCACACTGACAACTTTTACCCTATTTTATTATATTTCTGGATTGAAATGCTGGCCCTGTCATTTAGGACAAGGATGTAGTTGACGTGATAGATAAGCCAGACAAGTATTACTTTATTGATGGGAATACAAAATTATAAAAAAATCTCCCAGAGTTCATCAAATTATATTAACTTACGCAAATTCCATCAAACAGGTTCGACCGCACCACACAGCCCTTGTGCCATATTAAATATCCCTAACGAAAACATGCATGGGTTTTCTAAGCAGTCAATGATCACGATATCTCTGACACATGTGTTTGGCCTATCATTGGGTATGTCTTATAATCTTTTATATTAAGGGGGTAGTTATCAGGCATCAACTATGAGGTAAAAATTGTCACAAGTTTGCAATAGGTTGCAAAAGTGCAAGTTACTCTAAATTAATATCTAATCATATACAATTATAAAAGATGAAAATATTTACTCCATACTAACAAGTATGAGTCTACGTAAATAAAATGGCATAACAAAAAGTCGAGAAATTTACCAATCAAATATCTTAGAAGGTGTGGATGTATAACTGAAAGGTTGCTTGACATCAGTTCCAAAAGAGGCAAGTTGGCTTGTGCAGTAGTTTTGGCAAATGACGTTGCTGAAATAACATATTGAATTATTATTTTGCAATTTGCAAGTACCCAATCAAATTAAAGCCAAGATAAAATATTCACCTACCTGGATTTATTAGCACTAGAACCAAATCCTTGTTTGGATTGCGAGCTGCCACTGATATTGCCAAGCATCCACCAAGTGAATTTCAAATAAAAAATATTGGTCTGTTTGGTGACAAAGCATGCTCATATTTGATATACACTAGTAGAAAAGGGGGCAAAGGTCCAGGCCGGGTCAGCCCATTAGTCCCGGTTCAGTCCAGAACCAGGACCAATGGGGGCATTGGACCCGGTTCGTGAGCCCAGGGGGTCAGCCGGGCCACGTGGGCCATTGGTCCCGGTTCGTCTGGACCTTTTGGTCCCAGTTGGTGGGATGAACCGGGACCAATGGGCCTCGCTCCTGGCCCACCACCATTGGTCCCGGTTGGTGGCTTGAACCGGGACCAAAGGCTCCCCTTTAGTCCCGGTTCATGCCACCAACCGGGACCAATGAGGTGCCTATATATACCCCCTCGCGTAAGAGCAGAGCACACTGCTCTGTTTTTTTCTTGCTGAGGGGGAGAGGGCTTGGTGGTGCTCTAGCTCACCTCCTATGCACAAAAGGTGTTCGATGAAATGCCCGAGTCACACTACTTAAGCTTTCTCCTCTCCAAGGTCCATTTTCCTCAATATTTGTCTAGGTTTAGTGGTCCGTCACGCCCCGTCCCCGTCTTTACCGCCGTCGATCACCCGCGCCGAGCTCATTGCCGGCACCACCGTGGTGAGCCTCTTGTTCTTATCTTCTTTCTGAAAGGAAAAAATATTCTTACATGTATCTTTACATAGATACTTGTATTATTTTCTTACTTTTATTATTGCATCTTATATAGTGCAATGGTTTTGGTATCCGCCCCCATCGGCCCTCGTCATGTCTATGATCCAGATGTGGCATATATATTATCTTTATAACTATAGGTTCATTTATTGTTTATGAAAATTATGCCGACCAACGTGACATAGATTTTATTTATGTAGGATGTATGTGAATTGGAAATTCCAACCGACCCTATTGTCGAGAGGTTAAATTTAGTTGAAGAAGAAAACAATTTGTTGAAAGAAAAAATAAAAAAAATTGAGGAGGAGAAGATGATATTGGAGTTGCATGTTGCGGATGTCGTCGATGATCACAAGATCAAGATAGATGCAATGCGCTTGAAGATTAGAAAGATTAGAAAATATGCCATGCATACCGAGGCTTGGTATCATTATGTCGTTGGATCAATTATTACCTTGGTTGCGATTATGATCGCATTTGTTTTCGCATTGAAATGTTTTACATAGTTTCAATGTATGGTTTAATTAGTTAGATGCTCTGGAGAGCTATATGTTGTTAGATGAGAACTATGTATGTACTTTGGTTTTAATGTGATGATGAACTTCTACTAATTTGGACACTTAATTATATATAATGCACGCAGATGAACCGACAATGGATGTACGGTGACAGACACACCTCCGAGCACATTAAGGGCGTGCATGAGTTTCTTGATGCGGCTGAGGCAAGCAAGCAGAATGGTTTTATGTCTTGTCCATGCACTGAATGTGGGAATACGAGGTCTTACTCTAACCGGAAAATCCTTCACTCCCACCTGCTTTACAAGGGTTTCTTGCCATAGTATAATGTTTGGACGAGGCACGGAGAAATAGGGGTTATGATGGAAGACGGCGAAGAAGAAGAGTACGATGACAACTATGTGCCCCCTGAATACGGTGATGCTGCAACAGGGGGAGCTGGTGAAGATCAAGAGGAACCAGACGATGTGCCTGATGATGATGATCTCCGCCGGGTCATTGTAGATGCAAGGACGCAATGCGAAAGTCAAAAGGAGAAGCTGAAGTTCGATCGCATGTTAGAGGATCACAAAAAAGGGTTGTACCCCAATTGCGAAGATGGCAACACAAAGCTCGGTACCGTACTGGAATTGCTGTAGTGGAAGGCAGAGAATGCTGTGGCTGACAAAGGATTTGAGAACCTACTAAAAATATTGAAGAAGAAGCTTCCAAAGGATAACGAATTGCCCGGCAGTACGTACGCAGCAAAGAAGGTCGTATGCCCTCTAGGATTGGAGGTGGAGTAGATACATGCATGCCCTAATGACTGCATCCTCTACCGCGGTGCATACAAGGATCTGAACGCATGCCCGGTATGCGGTGCATTGCGGTATAAGATCAGACGAGATGACCCTGGTGATGTTGACGGCGAGCCCCCCAGGAAGAGGGTTCCTGCGAAGGTGATGTGGTATGCTCCTATAATACCATGGTTGAAACGTCTGTTCAGAAACGAAGAGCATGCCAAGTTGATGCGATGGCACAGTGAGGACCGTAAGAAAGACGGGGAGTTGAGAGCACCCGCTGATGGGTCGCAGTGGAGAAAAATCGAGAGAAAGTACTGGGATGAGTTTGCAAAAGGACCCAAGGAACGTATGGTTTGCTTTAAGCGCGGATGTCATTAATCCTTTCGGGGAGTAGAGCAGCAATCACAACACCTGACCCGTGACTCTATGTATGTATAACCTTCCTCCTTGGATGTGCATGAAGCGGAAGTTCATTATGATGCCAGTTCTCATCCAAGGCCCTAAGCAACCCGGCAACAACATTGATGTGTACCTAAGGCCAGTAGTTGAAGAACTTTTACAGTTGTGGAATGGAAACGGTGTACGTACGTGGGATGAGCATAGACAGGAGGAATTTAACCTAAAGGCGTTGCTGTTCGTGACCAATCTACGATTGGCCCGCTCTCAGTAACCTTTCAGGACAGACAAACAAAGGATACCACGCATGCACACACTGTTTAGATGACACTGAAAGTATATACCTAGACAAATGCAGGAAGAATGTGTACCTGGGCCATCGTCGATTTCTTCCGACCAACCATCAATGTCGAAAGAAAGGCAAGCATTTCAAAGGCGAGGCAGATCACCGAAGAAGCCCGCCATGCGTACCGATGATCACGTACTTGCTATGGTCAATGATTTACACGTAATCTTTGGAAATGATCACGTACTTCATTCCTGGCCTTAAGAAGATAGGTCTCCCTAAATCGCGGTATGAGGGGAGACTGAATGGAAAAGGCACTCTTGGAAGTGACTCAATGATATGCAGGGACGGATATTCTTGGTCTCAAGCACACTACATAGTTCTACAGAACTCTACCTTGGTGACCCCGTATGTCGATGAACAAAAGAACAGTCTGCGCTCCAAACACCCGGAGCAGTGCGACGACTGGATTACATGTGAACACATCAGGACTTTCAGCAGTTGGTTGGAAACACGTCTCAGAGGTGACAACACTGTTTGTGCTGTGTTGTACTTGTTGTCCAGGGGACCATCTTTGACTGTATTGACTTACAAAGGATACGAGATAAATGGGAATACATTTTACACGATCGGCCAAGATCAAAAGAGCACCAACCAAAACAACGGTGTCCGCTTTGATGCAGCAACCGAGAGCGGAAAGGACACATATTATGGTTACATAGTGGACATATGGGAACTTGACTACGGACATGATTTTAAGGTCCCTTTGTTTAAGTGCAAATGGGTCAATCTATCAGGAGGCGGGGTACAGGTAGACCCACAGTACGGAATGACAACAGTGGATCTGAAAAATCTTGGGTACACTGACGAACCGTTTGTCCTAGCCAATGATGTGGCACAGGTTATCTATGTGAAGGACATGTCTACCAAATTGAGAAAAAGAAAAGATAAGGAAGCGAATACATCATACGATGAGCCAAAGCGCCACATAGTTCTTTCAGGAAAAAGGGATATCCTGGGAGTGGAGGGCAAGACAGACATGTCTGGAGATTATGAGAAGTTTCATGAAATTCCTCCCTTCAATGTCAAGGTTGACCCAAGCATCCTGATAAACGATGAAGATTATCCATGGTTACAGCGCAATAAGCAAATGATACAAGCCAAGAAAAAGTGAAGGCTTTCTCCCACAACTATTATGATGATACCATGCCAACTTTGTAACACATGAGTATGCTATGCCAACTTTTTCAGATTTCATTTGAAAACTATGAATTTAGGTCGAATTTTCTCTATAGGTGCATCTATGTTCATTTTTTAGTAAAGTTAATGACAAACTTGTGATTCACACAAATTTCAAAGAATTCAAATCTAAACTATTCAAATTTGAAAACCAATGGCACTAACAGAAAGTTTATAATTTTTCTAAAACTAATGGCACTAACAGAAAGTTTATAATTTTGCTGACCTAAAAGCAAAAAGAAATAAAAAATAAAGCAAAAAACAAAAGAAAATAAATAATGCAGAAAACAAAACAAAAAATCTAAAAAAAAATAAAAATAGCAACAATAAGTATTTTTGTAAATAGAAACAAAATAAAATAAATAAAGCAACAAAGAAAACAAAAAAAAACTAAAAAAGTGTTTCAAATTTGAAAACTAATGGCACTAACAGAAAGTTTATAATTTTTCTAAAACGAAAAGCAAAAAGAATTAAAAAATAAAGCAATAAACAAAAGATAATAAATAATTCAGAAAACAAAACAAAAAAACTGGAAAATAGCAACAATAAATATTTTGTTGTAAGTAGAAACAAAATAAAATAAATAAAGCAACAAAGAAAAAACAAAAAAGTGTTTGCAAATTTGAAAACTAATGGCACTAACAGAAAGTTTATAATTTTTCTACAACTAGAAGCAAAAAAGAATTAAAAAAATAAAGCAAAAAACAAAAGAAAATAAATAATGCAGAAACAAAACAAAAAACTGGAAAAAATAGCAACAATAAGTATTTTGTTGTAAGTAGAAACAAAATAAAATAAAGAAAGCAACAAAGAAAAAAACAAAAAAAGTGTTTTCAAATTTGAAAACTAATGGCACTAACAGAAAGTTCATAATTTTTCTAAAACTAAAAGCAAAATAGAATTAAAAAATAAAGCAAAAAATAAAAGAAAATAAATAATGCAAAAAACAAACCAAAAAAACTGGAAAAAAAACTATTTTTGTAGAAAAGTTAATCACAAACTTGTGATTCACATAAATTTCAAAGAATTCAAATTTTAACTATTCAAATTTGAAAACTAATGGCACTAAGAGAAAGTTTATAATTTTTCTAAAACTAAAAGCAAAAAGAATAAAAAATAAAGCAAGAATCAGAAGAAAATAAATAATTCAAAAAACAAAACAAATACTGGAAAAAATAAAAATGCCACCTATTGGGCCACACGACCTGCATACGACTAGAAATCCATCTGTACATGGGCCAGGATGCAGGCCCACAGGCCCAATAGGCCCAACAAGGCAGTGACAAAGGTAGGCAAGTACTGCCTGCATATTAGAGAGGAGCTCAGCACCTAAGCCGCAACGCAGCGTATAATTAAACAGGTGCTGAGCTCTCTCAGCTAGCGAGGTGGCACTAAACTTCCCACCGCACCGCGCCAGGCCTTTGGTCCCGGTTGGTGGCTCCAACCGCGACTAAAGGGGGCCATTGGTCCCGGTTCGTGGCTCCAACCGAGACCAATGCCCCCCTTTAGTCCCGGTTGGTCCCACCAACCAGGACCAAAGGCCGCCGCTTCCCGCATTTTGGGCTGCTGAAAAGAGGCCTTTGGTCCCGGTTGATGGCATCATCCGAGACTAAAGGGGGGCATTGGTCCCGGTTTGTGCCACGAACCGGGACCAAATCCTTTCCTATATAACCAAACACTTGGGAAATTTCCCCCACCCGCCATTCTTCTCCAACGCCGCCAGGCTGCTGCGCTGCTCCTCGACGCCGGCCCCTGCCCCAACGTCATCGTCGCCTCCCCTAGCCGCCCGAGGTCGCCGTCGGCCGTGCCCTCGCCCGACGCCGTCGCCGCTCGCCGCCCTGCCCCGACGCGCGTCGCGTGCCCCGGCCCGCCCGTTGTCGTCGCCCTGCCCCGCCCGTCGTCGTTGCCCCTGCCCCGCCCGTCGCCGTCGCCCCGCCCATCGCCGTCGCCCCGGCCCGCCCGTCGCCGTCGCCCTGCCCATCCGTTGGTCCGGCCGGCGCCCCTCCCTGTTTTTTCATATATTATATGCTTGTGTATATTGTGTATATTGCTTCTTTTTGTATATTATTTATATATGTCAGTATATATATTGTGTATATTGCTTCTTTTCAGATTTTTTTCATATATATGTTTGTATTTTGTATTTTGTTTTTTTATAAAAATGTATATGTTTGTATGTTCTCTGTGTATATATGTTCATATATGCAAAAGTTATATTTAAATATTTAGAAAAGGATTATCTATATATGTTCTCTGATTTAGTACATTTTAGGTTAGTTTCATTTATAGAAAAGTTTTATATATTTAGGAGAGGAAAAAGGAAAATAAGAAGAGGAAAAAGGAGAAGAAGAGGAGAGGAAGAAAAGGAAGAGGAGAAGAAGAGGAGAGGAAGAAAAGGAAGAGGAGAAGAAGAAAGGAATAGAGGAGAAGAAGAAAAAAAGTTCTTCTTCTGCTCTATTCCTTTCTTCTTCTCCTCTTTTTTTTCTTCTTTTTTTTCTTCGATCTTCTCCTCTATTCCTTTGTTCTTCTCCTCTTTTTATTTCTTCTTCGTATTCTTATGTTTTATCAGGTCTGTCGTCGTCGATATACCCCTCCCGATAACTTCAACATGAGGGGGGGGGTCGATATACCCCCTCCCGATAACTTTAACACGAGGGGGGGTCGATATACCCCCTCCCGATAACTTCAACACGAGGGGGGTCAATATATATACCACCGCCCGATAACTTCAACACGAGGGGGGTCGATATACCCTAAATAGCAAGTATCGTCGGTGTGAGATACATGTGGCCGTCGGTGTCGGACACTACATCCATGTCCCACAAGTGACGCGGGCTTCGATGCCCACGTCACTTGTGGGACGTGGATGTAGTGTCCGACACCGACGGCCACATGTATCTCACACCCACGATACTTGCTATATAGAGTTTCCTCTACCGCTCGGTGACCCTCGACGACCCCCGTTCCCGATAAAAAAAAGAGGAAGAAGAAAAAAAAAGAGGAGAAGAAAGAATAGAGGTCCTCTTTTTCTTCTTCTTCCTCTTCTTTTTTTATCATTGAAGCGTTGTCGAGGCCACCCCAAACCCTAGAGAAGCAGCGTCGAGGCCACCCCAAACCCTAGAGAAGCAGCATCGGGCCACTAATTAATATTAGTTCTACATTTGCCACTAATATATCCATCTGTCATGTTTGAATAATAATTGCCATGTTGTAAATATTTGTAGAAACTATATATGGACACCGCCCGAGACGAAGTACAAGAAGAGTTGTTGGGGGACATAATCGCACGAGGAAGTTATGCCGTCTGCTCGTTGTTTCTCAACGACATCGATGGTCTGGAAGCAGGTGGCTATGGTTATGATACCTCAGGTGACCTAATGCCGGTGCAAGAAGGAGACTGTGAGGACGGCTCCGGTGACCCAATGCCGGTGCAAGAAGGAGACCGTGATGATGTCTCCGGTGACTGAACCGAGTCCGGCCAGGTATATATATTAGTTAAGCTTGTGCTGACTAGCTAATTGATGCATTCATTGTTTTGGTATATACACATATTAATTAAGTCTTTGTTCTTTTTTCTAGCCCTCCGGATCGAGCACAACTTCGGTAAAGAGACGAGGCCCGAAGAGAAAGTTGAGCTCAGACGAAAGGTTTGAGATCATAGCAATCGCGCCCGACGGCCAACCGGTTGAACCCATCCGGACAAAGAATGCATTTGTTGCTCAGTGCGGGGTTCTGGTTAGGGACAAGATCCCGATCAGCATCCAACAATGGTTAAAGCCGGCTACAGAAGACCCTGAGGTGTCTTATGTCAATGATATGCAGAAAAATGATCTTTGGACTGAGCTGAAGTCAAATTTCACCCTACCGCCAGAGGATGATCCGGAGAAGCCAGTTAAAGAGCAATTAATCAAGTCTTTTGCTCTTAAGAGGATGGCAGAACTATTCAGGAGGTGGAAGAAAGAGCTGAATAAGTTTGTCGAAAATAAAGAGACACCAGAATTCAAGGGCAGATATGAGAAGATCAGAGATCACTGACCCGCATTTGTGGCGCACAAGACATCGGAAAAGAGTAAGAAGATGTCGGCGACAAACAAGCAAAATGTTGCGAAGAAGAAGCATCACCATCGCACGGGGTCACGTGGCTACCTCGCAGCCCGGCCTAAGTGGGCCAAGACTGAGAATGATCTGGTTGATAAAGGGATCGAACCAGAGACAATTAACTAGCCAGTCCGTTGCCGGACTTGGTTCTTCGGGGCTGGCGGAACCTTGGACCCTGTATTAGGGAAGTGCATTTGGATGGATGAGCAAATGGAAATACCAGTCAAGAGGCTTAAGCACTATATCGAAGCAGCGCAGCAAGGGACGTTCGTTCTAGACAGAGAGAACGACGAGCTCACAATGGACCACGGGAAGCCTGAGCAATCTGGACGGACACGAGGCACGCCAGGCTCCATTCCGTGGAAGGCTGGGTTTCCGGACGGAGGCGGTTACAAATGCCACGAGAGGAGGAAGTAAGTGGAGTAGACCCAACTGCAGGCGCTGCACGCTAGGGTACAAGCGATAGAGGAACGAGAAGCAAATCACAGCAAACGAACTGTCGAAGCTTCCCCCGAAGCTACCCCGCCATCTCAGCGGAGAAGCAGCGTGTCTTCCACCGAGCTGCTTTAGCCGGAGCATGTCTTGACGGCTCCTGTCAGCTATCCCGTGGATGCTATCACGGAGTCTCGAAATTGCCACCTTATGACGCAATGGATTAATATGAAGGTCAAGGCGGCTGTTGGCTCTATTTTTCCTACTGAACCCGGCACAACTTTTCACTGTCGGCCGATTCCAGAAGGATATGCTAGAGTGATGGTCGATGAAATAATGGAGGGATTTGAGGACCTCCAGTTTGACCACCCTACCGGTGAAGGGGAGACTCGGCTGGGTTCTGCTCTGAAGACTCCATGCCTATGGTGGAAGGAGCTCATCAACCTTCCGAACTGGCGCCTCCGCCTCCTCCTCCTCCGACGGGTCAGGGCACTCCTCCTCCTCCACCGCCTCCTCCTCCGACGAGTGACGATCCGGGCACTCGGCCGGCTCCTTCTCCGGCGCATGGCGGCACTCCGCCTCCTTCTCCGCTTGCGCCGGTGCGCCCGAGCAGCCAGCCTCATCCTTCTCCGCCTCATCAGCAAGGGCGGAAGAGACCCGCCGCCGCTCTGGCTACTCCGGCGCGTCGTAGTCCTTCTCCTCCGCCTCGTAAGCAAGTAAAGAAGACAACTGCTCCGTCTACTCTGCCGGCGTCTAGCAGTACAGCCAAAGGCGGGAGGACATACAGATTCGATCCTTCTCTGAAGACTTCAGAGAAGTTACCATACGAGAGGACCCCGGAGGAGAACGCTGAGATCGCGCGAAAAGAAGTGAGGAACTTCTTTGAAGGGGTGAAAGCAAATAAACATCCACCTCCGGAGGAGAAGGTAGATCCGGTGAAAGCGAAGCGCACTCTGGCTGCCCTGACAAAAGCACCCAAGTCTCCGCCGAAAGGCAACTATGAACGCATTATTGGAAAGGCATTTGCCGAAGCGGAGTGGCCGGGAAGTACCATCAGTGATCAAAGGCTGAAAGAACGACGAGCTGGGAAATAAATTGCCCAGCTCGGCGAATAGCGAAGCAATCGTGCCCCCCGCTCAAGGTGCCTAGCGACATCATCGCTAATGGTCCGAGGATGGTGCCCGGTTATAGCAATCTTGGAGATTACCTGCTCGACGATGTACATTATGATCTCATGGAGGTGCAGATACAAAGATACGAGTACGGGAAGCCTCTCGTCAAAGATGAAAGATCTCTATCAACGATGATGCGAAGATTGCATGATTGGTACTTGAAAATCTGCAGAGAGTCTGGGGGGAGGAGTACTTTGTATGTGAGAGTTAAAAAGGAGCATGACCTCGTTGGAATTGAACTGTTGCATGTTCCATTTGAGGAGTTCTTTTAGTTTTTCAATCAATTGGCCCTCGATAAAGCAACGGTCACCTGCTACTGTCTGTTAGTACTACTTCTGTCATTAAGTCTCTCTATATAGCTCAGCTCTTTCATTGCATGTATTTATAATTATCCTCACTATATTATGTAGATTGAAGATCGTCGGAATGAAGAAAAGACAAATTGGTGATATTGGGTTCATTAACACAAATCTCATAGATGCAACTCAGGTTAAATTTCATGCCGCAGATACCGAGGCCAACTTGCTACGATCGTTGGTAATAAATGAAAACAAAGATATAATACTCTTTTCTTACAACTTCAAGTGAGTGTTACTGTCTTGTGCATATTCGGTTTCCCTTATATATTAGTCAAGGTTATAGTAATGTAATTGATGAGTTATGCATGCGTGTGCAGTTTCCACTATATTCTCCTAGAGATTAAGCTTGAGCAGGGACTAGTAACCGTCTTAGACTCGAGACGAAAAGATCCCCAGAAATATGCGGACATGACTCAAATGCTCGAGAAGTAAGTTAAATCGATCATTATCCACCATATCAGCAACTTTGTTCATTTCCTGATGTATCAAGTAATTGTTTTCTTTGTCTGGCAGGGTTTGGAGAAAATTCACCAAAAAAGCTCCGGGACTGCCGAAGAAGCTGCAATTTAGACACTCGAAAGTAAGTACTATAGTAGCATGTTCCGCGCATCTCCTAGTGATTCAAGCGCTAGTTTCATCAATACCATTTGGCATTCTTGCTTATCAGTTTGATTGACCTCTGTTTCTTGTAAAGTTGTTGTGGCAGGAATAAGGGAACGATTTCTGTGGATACTACGTTTGCGAGTCCATCCGCCACACGACCTGTGAGCGGGGCTACTCTGTCGAACAATATGAAGTGCATAAATAACAACATTCACAATTTTATTTTATTACCATCGTTTGTGTTGAGTTTCATTCATTCATTCATATATATATATATATATATATATATATATATATATATTGACCCCCTTCTTCAAATTAGATGTTTCGGAAGAGGGATGAACTCCTAGCACCAGCTCGCATGTGAGCAATTCAAGAGGAATTGGCGGCATTCTTTCTTGACCATGTGATCGCTGAAGACGGAGAATACTATGTGGACCATGCGTCCGTATGATTATATTTGTAAGAGATAATTATTGTATATATGTAGCTGTAGTGTCGGATAGATATACGAGAACTTGTTGTTCGACCAATCTCTCGGAGAAGGAGAGGTGGTCGATATCACTTCTCTCTGTATGCATATATGTTCATGACGATCTTCTGTTTCCTTCGTTTGCTTACTAGCTAGCTAGCGTGTCTAGTACTCTCTATACGTATGTATAGTATGTAGCATCGACCAAGCACGGACATAAGAGAGGACACTTCTCTCTATTAATTATAGCTAGATAACACAATATATGAAACACCTAAATTAACCCCCCAAAACCCCCAAAGCCCCCCCCTTCAAAAAAAACAAAAACCCCAGCCACAGAAATGCTGACGCGTGGATGCCTATTGGTCCCGGTTGATGCCACCAACCGGGACCAAAGGCCCTCCTGCCTGGGCTCCGCGCACAGGCCACGTGGAGGCCCATCTGTCTTGGTTCTGGATTGAACCGGGACTAAAGGGACATGGCATTAGTACCGACCCTTTAGTCCCGGTTCAGGAACCGGGACAAAAGGCCCTTACGAACCGGGACAATAGGCCCGTTTTCTACTAGTGATATTCTTCCACTATTTGTATTAGCCCTGTATGCATTTAAATTTAGTAGGAATCACTGAATCCTATGAAGGTGGTTCCTGTTACTAGTGTTCAAAGGCCATAATATAGAAGTAACAATGTTTGATTACACTAGGACCCATGCACAAGCAAATATTTGCACATTGTACACCACATATTTATTCAATAGACTATTTTCCATGGTTATGTGCATTAATCGATGCCGAGACCCGAGGTTATCCTGTTTAATAGAAAATATACTATTTTCCCGGCACCGAATTTTCTAGCTCCAACAAAACAGTTAATTATGTACTATGAAGTCATAGAAAACACTACACGCTTACTGCCATCATTCAAATAAATTCATCAGAATCATGGAAATGGAAAACATGCGACTCCACTCATGGTTTGAAATATCTAGTATTTAGGTCTTCATAAAACTCACAGGTAAACATGGAATATCTAATCTCACAAATATATATGAAGAAAATCCAACCAAATCATTGTATTCTCTGTGTGCACAGAAAAAACTACAATGAAAAATATATTGTCGAGTAGCCTAAGTAAGTCACAATTAGTGAGGTAATAGCAAGATTTTAGAGGATCTATTATGGGAATCAGTGTATTATCCAATGTAAATTAGCAAGGGTCTAGATTAATTTGACCATGTGTAATTAAACTAATTAGTTAGATTGGCAAATAATATGCTTTATAAGATAATGGATACAATAGATGTACTCTGAGCACAATTTCCTTAGAAATTAATGCAAATAAATATGAGGCAATGTGTATGAACGCTTCTAGAACAAAAAATGGGCATGTTTATAATTTGAGGGCTGTATGAATGGTTTAGAGGTTTTGACTTCTAAGAAATCATATGTTTATACTCCCCCCATTTCGAAATACTTCCCATATTAGTTTTGTTTTAAGTCAAACTTTGTAAGTTTTGGCCACATTTATATTAAAAATATCAACATATACAATACCAAATAAATAAAAATATGCAAACATATTCCTTGGTGGATCTAATAATATCCATTTGGAATTGTGAATGTTGATATTTTTTCTATAAACTTGGTCAAACATCACAAAGTTTGACTTGAGGCGAACCTAACTCGGGAATTATTTTGAAATGGGGGGGGGGGGGTTATAATTATGGATACAAAACATGTTCTATGATATTAATTAACTTTCTTAGGATTTAATGCAAGATAAATATGAGGTATCTTTGATTCTAGAATAAAAAGTCTGACGTTCTACTAGATCATCAAGAATAAGGAGGTGGAGGAGTTCAAGTTTATAATTTATGGATCTCTCTATATTTATTTGGTTAAAACTATGTAGTACATCTCTGGTGACTTGGAATGCTAACAAACATTTTATTCTCTGAAACATAGCCAATCTATCTGTACCTCCAAATGGTGTACGATCGTTTATTGGTATGTGTAAGCAGCCCACCTCAAATACCCTGCCGATAAAAAAAGAAGAAAATAATTGAACGTTATTATATCAAATTTTAAATTTGTAAAAAAAATATTCCATTGATCAAACTAATTACACAAAGCATACAAATGGTTACGACACAAGACAAAGCTAGTTCTCGTGGGATGCACAAATGACCCTATGTGAAGTAAATACAATTTCACCCATAGAGTATCACATGCCCCGTCTAGGAGTCATCCAAAATCGGCTCTACCACTAACAAGGAAGTGCAAGAGAAAGTGGGGAATCATGAGCATACCAATATCACTACACCACAACACTACATCCCCAACAGACAGGTTGGATGGGAATACAAGTTTTGCCAACAGACAGTTGGACGGGAAAGACTATTGCCGACCGACAACGTCTGTTGGGGAAAGTCCAGACGGGAAAGCCCTTTCCCGACCAACATATCTTTCCCGATCGACTGTTTGACGGCTATGGAGTAGCTTTCCCGACCAACAGTCTGTTGGGCCTATCATGGGCCTTTCCCGACCGACAGTCCGTTGGGGAAACCATGGGCCTTTCCCGACCAACTATTGGACGGGGTATTCTTTCCCAACCAACATTTTGTTGGGCCCGCATTAGCCTTTCCCAACCGACTGTCAGACGAGTTTGTTTTGCCGACCAACAATTAGACAGGGTTTTTCTTTGCCGACCAATAGTTCATCAACATTTTTCTTAGCCATAATTAACATATGGTACTGATTGTCACCTACATATAGTTCATGTGTTGTAAGTATAATCACCCAGACACCATACATCAGGTGCACCAAACATTTTTTTATTCCATCAATTAGTTGTCACATACATACACTTCAGTTTGTTCTAAACATAACCACCGAGACACCGTACATCAGGTTCACAAATGACAGGTAAAAGATGCAAGTATGAGACATCAGTTGTACAAAATGAAATCTAAAACATCTAGGAGTAGTTGACGTGGATCGTTGGCTTCATGGTTCCGTGTGAGTGTAGTCCTTTTGTTTGCTCCCTACAAAAGTTAAACAATTCTCAATTATAATACACTATTGGAAACTAGACTACAATACCAAAATTCCAACATAAAGGATAATCACATTCTCAAAAATATAAATAATAATACAGAGAATTTAATAGCCATGTGTTAACACTAACGTTGATCCTCGGCTGAGATCACCCTAGCCGGCCCACCATCTCCATAAGGAGTTGATAGGTCAGCAAAGGCATTTGTTTCTTCTCATTAAAAAAAGATAAATTACTCTATTGGCATAGGCAAAAAAACTGGAGTACGCATGATCTTCAGCTGGCATAAGTGTTTGAAGCATCTATTTGTGTTCATACAATTATTAATTATGTATTATATAAATCATTCATTCTTCTGCATTTGTAGTATTTCAGCATCACATTGAGGTCATTTTCACTTTTTGGCATCTGAAAACTAATGAGCAATGCTTATCTAGCTACTTAATTTGATTTTCAAGGACTACACTTGTGCAGACTTATTATACAAATTTGTAGATCTTACTAATAAGACTGCTTTCCATAGCAGATGTGTGCTAAGCATAGATTTATTTGTACTATTCTTCCTGAAAGGAGATTGACTAGTTGGTGAATACATCCCTTATTTTGACTTAATTTCACAAAATAAACAGGACGGGTCAAGTTACCTTCACATGCCAGCCCAGGAAAGATATATTTCCGTCTAGCTATGCTCAAGATAAATGCGCCTGGTCAAATGTGGTAGCCATATATTGCAGTCATGAGATTCCTTGTCCCAACTCCCAACATTTATTGACACCCTCAACCATATATAATAAATATTGCTCCACTACCTGTAAAGGATAAAAGGTTTCTTTAGATCCTCACAGACCAAGATATATATTCGTCAAGATCTGGAATTCTTTCAGTTTCTCCTCGAGATAAATTGTATTAATATCTGCTTACCAATAGAACCATTAAAGGCTCAAAAAATAGTGAAAGCAACACAACCAAGTTTGAATATTGATATACTCAGCCAAATACAGTTTAGTGCTGAAAATTCACAAATAGTTGCAATAGCATTTATGTTAACCATGCATTATGTTCCAATATAGTATACACAATAGCTCCCAATTTCTTCCTCTTTAATTTGAGAGTATTATGGTTCAGTTAATTTTAACAACTTTAAGTTATTTGGAACACCATAACAACTCAAAATTTTCAATAGCATTCATGTCAACCATGCATTATGTTCCAGTATACACACTAGCAGCAGCACACTTCTAATTTGTCTTAGTGGGATCTAAAGAAGCTTGATGAAAAAGAGATTTGTCTGTTTAATATTTGTAACCAGTAACTCTTCTTATAAACATAAAATTCTACAAAGTAAGTGCTCAAAATTATTTCATCAATTCTGATGTCTTGCAAGAATGTGTCAGTTGGAGAACAGGATATTAACAGCAGGCAAACCGTCATGGAAGAATGACAACATAAAAGTCGAATGTCAACATATCCCTATTTTTGTTCTATAGAATAACATGGCCATATGAAAAATATGAACTCTCTTTTTCACCATATGGAAAAAGAACAACATAAAGGTCCAGTATCAACTAAGCATGTAGTTTCCTGTTCTCTAATTTAAGAGTAGTATGTTTCAGTTCATCAACAAGAACCCAGCCCCCATGTGAATAGATTATCTTTTCCAATAAAAGGATCCCCAATGGACCCCCAATTTCATTAAGAGATCAGAGCCCCTTTTGTTCAGATAAGTGACCGAAATTACCTTACTGACGGGATGACAAAGATGCCACATTTGTTCAGACGCCCACTAGAAGAATTCAAGTGGTCTTTTAATGTTGAAACCAAGTATTACTTCTTGGAGCTAAATAGAATATAATGTTACAACATGATATTTTTCAAAGGAAGCATTTAGAAAAGTGATACATGTATTCCGTTTGTACCAAATAATTAATACTCCCTCTGTTCCTAAATACTTGTCTTTCTAGGCATTTCAACAAGTGACTACATACGGAGCAAAATGAGTGAATCTATACTCTAAAATATGTCTACATACATTCGTATGTAGTAGTCATTTGAAATGTCCAAAAAGACAAATATTTAGGAACGGAGGGAGTAGAAAACTGGAGCTGTGTTTACTGGACAAGCACATAGTCCTATATGACTGTCAGAAGTAATCAGTGAGGGCATCCAACATTGCTTGCTATCTCACATAAATACTTACAGAGGTTCTTTGAAGAGTGTGTTGTAGTGGCATCAAGTCGATGGGATGCATGCGTATGACTTCGGACATCTTCCAGTGGCTTTTTTGCCCAAACTTACTAAAAGATTCATTTCCCCTGCAAAAAAATAATTTTCAATTTCAATCTGCTAACAACCTTAGAATGCAAACAATAATAGTGATAGAATGTTAGGGTTTGAACTTTACTAGTTCAAGGACTTCTGCTTCCATGAACCAAAGCAGCACAATTTCTTTTTGGAAGAGATTAACCTTACAACCAAGTAAAAAAATCAGGTCCACCAGTGGGAGTTGGAATCTGAGCACACACACACACACATACACAGAGAACTTATGATGTTGTTTCTGCCATGGATGGCTAGGTCCTATTCTCCTAAAGTGGGGAGAGATGGGGGCACCTACCACCAAGCCCCTAATCACCGGAAGTAGAGGAAGCAGAGGTTCGGTGCCTTGGACCTGACCACTGAGAGCGAAGGGACGTTGTCCCACATAGATCTAGCTGGTCTGGGTTGGGGCGGTGGAGCCATGAGAGAGAGCTGAGAGGTGGCATCACCGGCCGCTTGCGTATGAACAAAAAGCGCCGCTGTTGGCACATGTGTGATGGTGGCGCCGGCACAAGCCCACATCAGCATGGGAAAACGGCAGCCATGTGGTGATGACGAGTACGCGGAAGCAGGAATCCTTGTGCACAAGTGCCCTGAACATATAAAGAAAAAGAAAAGGCTAACTATGATTTTGGAGCTATTTATTCATACCAGGGTTAAATAAGCTGAAGTTCTTGTTCTCAGAGCACAAGGATTAAATATACTCTTATATTTGTGAGAATTTTACAATGATCAACTGAAATTCTGAACAATTAGTATGATCACTTGGACTTTTTGTGCAACCTGAAGGTATTTCTCAATTCTAAGGGTTTTAATTTTTTTCCTGAAACCTAAATTTTTTGTACTAAAGTGCAACTAATACTCTAAATAACAATGTTCATGCATATGTAGCAGTTGCAAGGTTTTAGAATTAGACAATTTTAGCTACAAAATTACACATTACAAATGGATCTTTAGTTAAGATTTGTAAGCAAGACATGTATACCAAGTAATTCACCACATAAAGTATGCGCCATTAGGAATGGATGCTCAAACATACTACTTGAGGTGTTTATTTTTTGACAACGATGGAAAAGATATTGAAAGGCTTTCCTGAACATATGTAATGCGTTTGCTGATTTGTAGTTGTCATGATCAAGGGCTCCAAACCAAATATTTATTGGCATGGTAAAAATGTATAATTACAAATACAGTACAACTATTGCTGTAACTGAGAAATTAAACTCATAATTGTATGTTCTCTGATGTCAATAGTTTAGTTCAGTTTATTTCTAACCAGGCATTTTATTCAGAGTTATTGTGCAATAAGGTACTCACTCACAAATCAAGCATCATATCTATTTTGTTCTATCAGAAATTGGTCCCTGAGTGTATTTTCAGTTTAGGGATGTGCATGTATAGAGGTTGACCTTAGCACATCACTCAAGTAAAAGTTAGTTTCAGTAAATTAAAAGAACTTCTATTTTATCTCGTTATTAGACTTCAGAACAAATGTTTCATTCATCTATTGCTTAAATCTGAATGTTTAACTATGTCATTCTCTTTCTTGCTGAAAACATAGAGATGCAATTGTAATTAACTAACAGTCCCATACCCCTTCCTCCCATATAATAATAAACTACATAAGAGTGGGTTGGATATGTAGAGGGGGTGGGATGAACAACTGAAGGAATATAACCAATTCATGAAAATACTTTTTAGAAAAGTATAAATCTGCACACTAGAGTTTCAAATCTGCACACTATTGCCTGGAGGGGGGGAGTGGAGGGAGACAACACAAGTTGGAAAGAGACCTTACCAATTGTGTTGCCGCCATAGATGGCTACCTCTTGGTCACAAAAGGCTGGTCGGAGAGATGGAGGCACCTGTCACCAGAAGAGGAAGGAGCGGAGGCCGCCTACCTCACTCTGGACCACCGGGAGCGAAGAGACCTTGCCCCCTTCAGATCTGGTACCATGGAAGGGAGTAGAGAGGGAGGGAGGGGAGAGGGAGGCGGCTATGGGTTGGGAGCAGTGGCGCCATGGGAGGGAAGGGTGAGGTCGCATCTCTGGGCCGGCGGCGTGTGTGGGGAATGAAAGGAGCTAGGGTTTGGTGCGTGGGGAACAAAATGAGCATGGGGCAGTGGCGTGCCTGTGATTTGGAGCAAAAAACTTCGCGGGTTGGGCCGGCTATTGGTGCTAAAATTTGGCTATTCACGCATGAGGCCCATGTAGCGTCTGACTATTGGTCGGGGATATTTACTGACCGATGGTCCATTGGTCATAACAGATTTCCCGACCGACTATTGGACGATATAAGCTATAGCATTCCCGACCAACAGCGGGTCGCTATACATAGGTTTCCCGACTCACAGTCTATTAGAAATTTTAATAGCAGACTGTGGGTCGGCAATAGTGACTTTTTCCCAACACACGTCGGTAGGGAATTTTGGTGCATGGTGTACTGTAGGTGAGAGAGAACCTTTGCACATAGGGATGCATATAGGGGCGACGGACTGGATCGCCACAAGTGACCAAACCAAGGCTTACTCGCACTTCGGTAGGGGTTCTTCCCCATGTCAACTAGATTCTAGCATTGTCAACTTCATCCGATGACTTCGAAGAAGACTAACATTGTCGCCTACTATAATTCACACACCCCACTTCAAGGAACCAAACACATCTACTATAGTCAATGCCACGCCAGTGGAGGAACCCCTTATAGAATTACCATATTAGTGGTGCGCCACTAAAGCAGCATCCCATTGGTAAGTGAAAAAAATATTAATGGTGTGCAGGTGAAAGATGAATGGCACTAATAATTACTCATCAATGGTGTGCCGGCCGTAGTGCACGCTACTAGTAAGTTCCACCCAAAAGCTGGCCCGACATAAATTAGTAGCAACGTGCAAATTAGGACACACACCACTAATGATTTCTGCCTGGCCCGCATGTAGGCACCACTCACTAGTAGTTTGACTTTATTTATGGACGTCGCTAGTGCTTAGCTCTATAGCGGTGTGTGCTGTTTCTCTGAGCGCCATTAATAACCGTTGCTAGGTGAGTTTCTAGGACCCACTGAATATTGGTGTGCCCACATGATTCCTCGTCAGTAGTAATTGGCTAATTAGTGGTGTGTTGTTTGCTACAGGCGCCACTAATAGGTATGATGAATAAATGAGGTAAAATCAATTTACACATGTAAGCCTCTCTCTCCCTCCCTTCTTTCTTCCAACTCCCACCTTATTCTTTCTCCAAATCTCCCACACATTATTGCACGTTTGAAGATCTAACTAATTGGCCCTAGATATAGACAATTAATTAAGCTCTCTAGCTAGCTACTCTCTCTCCTCCACCCTCTCCCATGCATTAAATTAACTCTCTCTCTCTCTCTAGATCTGGCTCATGCGATAGAAATGATGAAGAGGTCCCATGACACATTGGCCACAATGGTGCAGAGAGTTTCTTGTGAAGAAGACAAGTAATGAAGAGTGACTCTTAAAGAGGCTGCCAAGTTGGAAATTCGGGGAAGTATCAAAAACTTCATTGTATCCCGATTGTGATATTGAGCACACACGCCTCAACTTCACACTAAAAATCCTAGAAATCAAGGACAAACACAAAAGTTCGGATGCAAGCCTCGATGACACATTGGAGTTTCTACACTAAGTTTTTCTTGAGGGGAACGTGTTGCCTAGTAGTATCAATGAGGCCAAAAAGGTCATGTTCCCTATTTATTTGTCCCACATAAAATACTACATGTGTGTCAATGTGCACTAATATAATGTCTAGAGTGCGAGGAACCTCGGTAGAAGCGGGGAAATAAAAATCCTCAGAATGTTGTATCATACTTTCCGCTCACTCCCCGATTGAAATGTCTATGCACAAACAAGAAAGAAATAAGGCTCGTGTATTGGCACAAAAAAGGAAAAAGCTGGTTAAAGATGATGGCATGTTAGGACACCCATTTAGACGGTTCACGGTGGAAGTACTTGACTGGGAATACCCTACTTTTAGAGAAGAAGCAAGGCACATCAGTTTGGGTGCGAGTATGGGCGGACTGAATCCTTTGGGCAACCAGTGCAACACACATAGCAGCTGGCACATGTTTGTATGGTTCTACAATCTCTCACCTTAGCTCTGCATGAAGCGATAGTATGTACACATGGTTATGCTAATTCAAGGGCCGACAGAACCAGGGACGGACATTAACCTGTATCTCCAGATATTGAAGGAGGAGCTAGGCATATTATGGGCTGATGAAGGGGTGAATACTTGGGATGCCAACGAAGGACATCATTTCCTTATGAGAATTGTATTGACCTTGATGTGCATGATTATCTCAGTTACAGATATATCTCTGGCAAGGTGTGCCATAGACACCAAGCATGGGTCAAGTGTATACATAATACACATTTTCTACGGTTAGGGAATGATGTCTCTCATAAAACCTTGTTCATGGGGCATCGAAGGTGGCTTAAAAAGAATGACAAGTAGAGAAGTCATCCATATCTGTTCGGCGATACAACTAAAACCTAAGTAAATCTAGTTAAGAGGAATAGGGAAGAAACACTTTGGATGTTGAACGTTCTAAAAGAGTGCCCTAAGCCCGGGAAGAAGCGGAAGCCCATGAAACATTTTTAAAAGTATGGAAAATGCAGTCTGTTTTTGGGGGTTGCCTTACTATCCAGTCCTCAATACGCATCATTGTCTTGATATCACGCATATCACAAAGAATGTTTCTAAGAGTTTTCTTGTCTTTCATATGCAAGACAACACTTAAAATACTTTAATATAATGAACGAGCTAGAGGCAGATCAGGAGGATACACTTATGCACAAGAATGTTAAAAATTCAAGAATGAATGTCCCTTTGCTTTCATCACTCTAGCGCCAAAGGACCTTGATCATGTTTCCAAGTGCCTCACAAGTATCAAAGTTAGTCTCAAGTACTCTGGGAGCATACAAGGATATCCAAATGTGAAGAAATGAAGGGTGTCTGAGATGAAGTCTCATGACTGTCACGTGATGATGACAAAGATACTTCAAGTTGCACTTAGAGGGATAAAGGACAATCTCATTCGTGAAACACTTATTGACTATTGTAATCTTTTCATTATCACATGTTATCTATCAAAGTACGATCAGTTTGAAACGTCTTGCAAGGATACGGGAAGAGATGGTTGTCATAATGTGTGAGCTTGAGATCTACTTCCCACCTGCATTCTTTGACATTATCATACATCTATTGGTCCATGTTGTCCCAGAGATCGATCATAGACCTGGGACTGATATACTGGCACAACATATTCCCACTCAAAAGGATGAATGAGTTTGTCAAGGCATACATTCGTAATAGGGCTCGTACTGATGGAAACACCGTCCAGGGATTTCCTCCATAGGAGTGCCTCACATTTTGGATGTGTTACATGGATGTGAAAAAATCTATTGGCCTGCCTGTTATAAGAAGCACGTTGGCAGGATCGAAGGAGTATGTCACTAGGTTGGGAAGAAGGATTTTCATGAGGGCATTGATGAACCAAACCAATGCGAGGACTTGTACAGAGCGCACACAATAGCATAGCAACACCTAAAAGTGGCCGATGCTTGGTTGGAGAAATGCGTCAACACAATAAGAGAAAAGTATGAGGACCTTGGGAAACTAAAGAATGAGGACCAAATTGCGGGACAACACAAATCCTCCTTAGCATGTTAGTTCAAAGATCACATTTTGTATAACCCATTCCCGAGGGTGATGACAAAGCAAAGACAATATTCTTCATGGCACATGGCCCCTATGTCATGACTTATCAATGATATGATATTAATGTATACACAGTCTATACGGAGGCCAAAGACAATGATAGTGATTACGAGAACTCGGGTGATGATGGAGGCCTTCATCGGTAAAGTAAAGAACAGATACTACGAGAAGCTCAAAGATATCTGGGTACTTGACTACTCGAGAGAGTATATGGTCGCAATGTTTATGTCAGTTCGGCGAAGATCAACATATTTAAAGAACATACTTTCACTACCATGGTTATACCCGCAAAACCTACTAGGAAGAGTGTGAAAGGTGGCTGGACCGACATATAAGTCATACTGCCTACCAGCATGTCATACTTTAGTTCAGCGGTATTGTGAGATGAAGCGGCCCGGACCGACATTACGCGTACGCTTACGCGAGACTGGTTTCACCGTTACGAGCACTCGTGCTTAAAGGTGGCTGGCGGGTGTCTGTCTCTCTCACTTTAGTTGAACCGAGTGTGGCTACGCCCGGTCCTTGTGAAGGTTAAAACGGAGTCTATTTGACAAACTGTCGTTGTGGTTTTGATGCGTAGGTGAGATTGGTTCTTGCTTAAGCCCGTAGCAGCCACGTAAAATTTGCAACAACAAAGTAGAGGACGTCTAACTTGTTTTTGCAGGGCATGTTGTGATGTGATATGGCCAAGACATGATGCTATATTTTATTGTATGAGATGATCATGTTTTGTAACCGAAGTTATCGGCAACTGGCAGGAGCCATATGGTTGTTGCTTTATTGTATGAAATGCAAATGCCCTGTAATTGTTTTACTTTATCACTAAGCGGTAGCGATAGTCGTAGAAGCAATAGATGGCGTAACGACAATGATGCTACGATGGAGATCAAGGTGTCGCGCCGGTGACGATGGTGATCACGACGGTGCTTCGAAGATGGAGATCACAAGCACAAGATGATGATGGCCATATCATATCACTTATATTGATTGCATGTGATGTTTATCCTTTATGCATCTTATCTTGCTTTGATTGACGGTAGCATTTTAAGATGATCTCTCACTAATTATCAAGAAGTGTTCTCCCTGAGTATGCACCATTGCGAAAGTTCTTCGTGCTGAGACACCATATGATGATCGGGTGTGATAGGCTCTACGTTCAAATACAATGGGTGCAAAACAGTTGCACACGCGGAATACTCAGGTTATACTTGACGAGCCTAGCATATACAGATATGGCCTCGGAACACGGGGACCGAAAGGTCGAGCGTGAATCATATAGTAGATATGATCAACATAGAGATGTTCACCATTGAAACTACTCCATCAAACGTGATGATCGGACATGGTTTAGTTGATTTGGATCACGTAATCACTTAGATGACTAGAGAGATGTCTGTCTAAGTGGGAGTTCTTTAGTAATATGATTAATTGAACTTAAATTTATCATGAACTTAGTACCTGATAGTATTTTGCTTGTCTATGTGTGTTTGTAGATAGATGGCTCGTGCTGTTGTTCCGTTGAATTTTAATGCGTTCCTTGAGAAAGCAAAGTTGAAAGATGATGGTAGCAATTACACGGACTGGGTCCGTAACCTGAGGATTATCCTCATTGCTGCACAGAAGAGTTACGTCCTGGAAGCACCGCTGGGTGCCAGGCCTGCTGCTGATGCAACTGACGACGTTAAGAACGTCTGGCAGAGCAAAGCTGATGACTACTCTATAGTTCAGTGTGCCATGCTTTACGGCTTAGAACCGGGTCTTCTACGACGTTTTGAACGTCATGGGGCATATGAGATGTTCCAGGAGTTGAAGTTAATATTTCAAGCAAATGCCCGGATTGAGAGATATGAAGTCTCCAATAAGTTCTACAGCTGCAAGATGGAGGAGAACAGTTATGTCAGTGAGCATATACTCAAAATGTCTGGGTATAATAATCACTTGATTCCACTGGGAGTTAATCTTCCGGATGATAGCGTCATTGACAGAATTCTCCAATCACTGCTACCAAGCTACAAGAGCTTTGTGATGAACTATAATATGCAAGGGATGAACAAGACTATTCCTGAGCTCTTTGCGATGCTGAAAGCCGCGGAGGTAGAAATCAAAAAGGAGCATCAAGTGTTGATGGTCAACAAGACCACTGGTTTCAAGAAAAGGGGCAAAGGGAAGAAGAAGGGGAACTTCAAAAGGAACGGCAAACAAGTTGCTGCTCAAGTGAAGAAACCCAAGTCTGGACCTAAGCCTGAAACTGAGTGCTTCTACTGCAAGCAGACTGGACACTGGAAGCGGAACTGCCCCAAGAATTTGGCGGATAAGAAGGATGGCAAAGTGAACAAAGGTATATGTGATATACATGTTATTGATGTGTACCTTAATAATGCTCGCAGTAGCACCTGGGTATTTGATACTGGTTCTGTTGCTAACATTTGCAACTCGAAACAGGGACTACGGATTAAGCGAAGATTAGCTAAGGACGAGGTGACGATGCGCGTGGGAAATGGTTCCAAAGTCGATGTGATCGCGGTCGGCATGCTACCTCTACATCTACCATCGGGATTAGTTTTAGACCTGAATAATTGTTATTTGGTGCCTGCGTTGAGCATGAACATTATATCTGGATCTTGTTTGATGCGAGACGGTTATTCATTTAAATCAGAGAATAATGGTTGTTCTATTTATATGAGTAATATCTTTTATGGTCATGCACCCTTGAAGAGTGGTCTATTTTTATTAAATCTCGATAGTAGTGATACACATATTCATAATGTTGAAGCCAAAAGATGCAGAGTTGATAATGATAGTGCAACATATTTGTGGCACCGCCGTTTAGGTCATATCGGTGTAAAACGCATGAAGAAACTCCATACCGATGGACTTCTGGAATCACTTGATTATGAATCACTTGGTACTTGCGAACCGTGCCTCATGGGCAAGATGACCAAAACACCGTTCTCCGGATCTATGGAGAGAGCAACAGATTTGTTGGAAATCATACATACAGATGTATGTGGTCCGATGAATGTTGAAGCTCGTGGCGGATATCGTTATTTCCTCACCTTCACAGATGATTTGAGCAGATATGGGTATATCTACTTGATGAAGCACAAGTCTGAAACATTTGAAAAGTTCAAAGAATTTCAGAGTGAAGTAGAAAATCATCGTAACAAGAAAATAAAGTTTCTACGATCTGATCGTGGAGGAGAATATTTGAGTTACGAGTTTGGTTTACATTTGAAACAATGTGGAATAGTTTCGCAACTCACGCCACCTGGAACACCATAGCGAAATGGTGTGTCCGAACGTCGTAATCGTACTTTACTTGATATGGTGCGATCTATGATGTCTCTTACCGATTTACCGCTATCGTTTTGGGGTTATGCTTTAGAGACGGCCGCATTCACGTTAAATAGGGCACCATCAAAATCCATTGAGACGACACCTTATGAACTGTGGTTTGGCAAGAAACCAAAGTTGTCGTTTCTCAAAGTTTGGGGCTGCGATGCTTATGTGAAGAAACTTCAACCAGATAAGCTCGAACCCAAATCGGAGAAATGTGTCTTCATAGGATACCCAAAGGAGACAATTGGGTACACCTTCTATCACAGATCTGAAGGCAAGATTTTCGTTGCTAAAATCGGATCCTTTCTAGAGAAGGAGTTTCTCTCGAAAGAAGTGAGTGGGAGGAAAGTAGAACTTGATGAGATAACTGTATCTACTCCCTTATTGGAAAGTAGTTCATCACAAGAACCGGTTCCTGTGACAACTACACCAATTAGTGAGGTAGCTAATGATATTGATCATGAAACTTCAGATCAAGTTTCTACTGAACCTCGTAGGTCTACCAGAGTAAGATCCGCACCAGAGTGGTACGGAAATCCTATTCTGGAAGTCATGTTACTAGACCATGATGAACCTACGAACTATGAGGAAGCGATGATGAGCCCAGATTCCGCAAAATGGCTAGAGGCCATGAAATCTGAGATAGGATCCATGTATGAAAACAAAGTATGGACTTTGGTTGACTTGCCTGATGATCGGCAAGCCATTGAGAATAAATGGATCTTTAAGAAGAAGACTGACGCTGATGGTAATGTTACTGTCTACAAAGCTCGACTTGTTGCAAAAGGTTTTCGACAAGTTCAAGGGGTTGACTACGATGAGACTTTCTCACCCGTAGCGATGCTTAAGTCTGTCCGAATCATGTTGGCTATTACTGCATTTCATGATTATGAAATTTGGCAAATGGATGTCAAGACTGCATTCTTGAATGGATTTCTAGAAGAAGAGTTGTATATGATGCAACCTGAAGGTTTTGTTGATCCAAAAGGTGCTGACAAAGTGTGCAAGCTCCAACGTTCCATTTATGGACTGGTGCAAGCATCTCGGAGTTGGAATAAACGTTTTGATAATGTGATCAAAGCATATGGCTTTATACAGACTTTTGGAGAAGCCTGTATTTACAAGAAAGTGAGTGGGAGCTCTGTAGCATTTCTAGTTTTATATGTTGATGACATATTATTAATTGGAAATGATATAGAATTTCTGGATAGCATAAAGGGATACTTGAATAAAAGTTTTTCTATGAAAGACCTCGGTGAAGCTGCTTACATATTGGGCATCAAGATCTATAGAGATAGATCAAGATGCTTAATAGGACTTTCACAAAGTACATACCTTGACAAAATTTTGAAAAAGTTCAAAATGGATCAGGCAAAGAAAGGATTCTTGCCTGTGCTACAAGGTGTGAAGTTGAGTCAAATTCAATGCCCGACCACAGCAGAAGATAGAGAGAAAATGAAAGATGTTCCCTATGCTTCAGCCATAGGCTCTATCATGTATGCAATGCTGTGTACCAGACCTGACGTATGCTTAGCAATAAGCTTGGCAGGTAGGTACCAAAGTAATCCAGGAGTGGATCACTGGACAGCGGTCAAGAACATCCTGAAATACCTGAAAAGGACTAAGGATATGTTTCTCGTATATGGAGGTGACAAAGAGCTAGTCGTAAATGCTTACGTCGATGCAAGCTTTGACACTGATCCGGACGATTCTAAATCGCAGACCGGATACGTGTTTTTATTAAACGGTGGAGCTGTAAGTTGGTGCAGTTCTAAACAAAGCGTCGTGGCGGGATCTACATGTGAAGCGGAGAACATAGCTGCTTCTGAAGCAGCAAATGAAGGAGTCTGGATGAAGGAGTTCATTTCCGATCTAGGTGTCATACCTAGTGCATCGGGACCAATGAAGATCTTCTGTGACAATACTGGTGCAATTGCCTTGGCAAAGGAATCCAGATTTCACAAGAGGACCAAGCACATCAAGAGACGCTTCAATTCCATTCGGGACCAAGTCCAAGTGGGAGACATAGAGATTTGCAAGATACATACGGATCTGAATGTTGCAGACCCGTTGACTAAGCCTCTCTCACGAGCAAAACATGATCAGCACCAAGACTCCATGGGTGTTAGAATCATTACTATGTAATCTAGATTATTGACTCTAGTGCAAGTGGGAGACTGAAGGAAATATGCCCTAGAGGCAATAATAAAGTTATTATTTATTTCCTCATATCATGATAAATGTTTATTATTCATGCTAGAATTGTATTAACCGGAAACATGATACATGTGTGAATACATAGACAAACATATAGTCACTAGTATGCCTCTACTTGACTAGCTCATTAATCAAAGATGGTTATGTTTCCTAACCATTGACATGTGTTGTCATTTGATTAATGGGATCACATCATTAGGAGAATGAGGTGATTGACATGACCCATCCCGTTAGCTTAGCACTTGATCGTTTAGTATTCTGCTATTGCTTCCTTCATGACTTATACATGTTCCTGTAACTATGAGAATTGTGTAACTCCCGTTTACCGGAGGAACACTTTGGGTACTACCAAACGTCACAACGTAACTGGGTGATTATAAAGGAGTATTACAGGTGTCCCTGAAGGTACATGTTGAGTTAGCATAATTCGAGATTAGGTTTTGTCACTCCGATTGTCGGAGAGGTATCTCTGGGCCCTCTCGGCAATGCTCATCACCTAAGCCTTGCAAGCATGTAACTAATGAGTTAGTTATAAGATGAAGTATTACAGAATGAGTAAAGAGACTTGTCGATAACGAGATTGAACTAGGTATTGGATACCGACGATCGAATCTCGGACAAGTAACATACCGATGACAAAGGGAACAACGTATGTTGTTATGCGGTTTGACCGATAAAGATCTTCGTAGAATATGTAGGAACCAATATGGGCATCCAGGTCCCGCTATTGGTTATTGACCAGAGATGTGTCTCAGTCATGTCTACATCGTTCTCCAACCGTAGGGTCCGCACGCTTAAGGTTTCGATGACAGTTATATTATGAGTTTATGTATTTTGATGTACCGAAGGTTGTTCGGAGTCCCGGATATGATTACGGACATGACGAGGAGTCTCGAAATGGTCGAGACATAAAGATTAATATATTGGACGGATATATTTGGACACCGGAAAGGTTCCGGAGAAGTTTGGAGCCCCGGGAGGTTACCGGAACCCCCCGGGAGGTATATGGGCCTTATTGGGCCCATGTAGGAGGAAGAGAGAAGGAGCAAGGGAAGGGGGCGCGCCCCCCCAAGCCCAATCCGAATTGGGGAGGGGGGCCGGCCCCCCCTTTCCTTTCTCCTTCCCCCTCTTCCTATTACTACTACTAGTACTACTTCCTAATACTAGTACTCTTTCCTTCCCCCTCCAAATAAGATAAGGAAAAGAGAGGGAAACCTATTTGGAGTAGGTTTCCCCCTCCTGATGGCGCGCCCCCCCTAGGGCCGGCCACCTCCTCCCTCCCTCCTTTATATACGGGGGTAGGGGGGCACCCTAGAACACACAAGTTGATCATTGATCGTACCTTAGCCGTGTGCGGTGCCCCCCTCCACGATATTACACCTCGGTCATATTGTAGCGGTGCTTAGGCGAAGCCCTGCAACAGGAGAACATCAAGATCGTCACCACGCCGTCGTGCTGACGGAACTCCCCCTCGGCGCCTCTGCTGGATCGGAGATCGAGGGTGCGTCATCGAGCTGTACGTGTGTCAAGAACTCGGAGGTGCCGGGGTAACGGTACTTGGATCGGTTGAACCGGAGGACGTACGACTACTTCCTCTACGTTGCATCAACGCTTCCGCTTCGGTCTACGAGGGTACGTAGACAACACTCTCCCCTCGTTGCTATATCATCACCATGATCTTGCGTGTGCGTAGGAAATTTTTTGAAATTACTACGTTCCCCAACAACTTGCCCGAGACTCGATCATCGGTATCCCAATACCTTGTTCAATCTCGTTACCGGCAAGTCACTTTACTCGTACCGTAATGCATGATCCCGTGATCAACCATTTGATCACATTGAGCTCATTATGATGATGCATTACCGAGTGGGCCCAGAGATACCTCTTCGTCATACGGAGTGACAAATCCCAGTCTCGATTCGTGCCAACCCAACAGACACTTTCGGAGATACCCGTAGCGTACCTTTATAGTCACCCAGTTACGTTGTGACGTTTGGCACACCCAAAGCACTTCTACGGTATCCAGGAGTTGCACAATCTCATGGTCTAAGGAAATGATACTTGACATTTGGAAAAGCTCTAGCAAACGAACTACACGATCTTTAAGCTATGCTTAGAATTGGGTCTTGTCCATCACATCATTCTCCTAATGATGTGATCCCGTTATCAATGACATCCAATGTCCATAGTCAGGAAACCGTGACTATCTTTTGATCAACGAGCTAGTCAACTAGAGGCTCACTAGGGACGTGTTGTGGTCTATGTATTCACACATGTATTATGATTTCCGGATAACACAATTATAGCATGAACAATAGACAATTATCATGAACAAAGAAATATAATAATAACCATTTTATTATTGCCTCTCGGGCATATTTCCAACATATAGTACCCTAAAAACACACAAGTGGCATATAATCAAGTTCAACCACTCGCACTCGCCTTCGGGCCGGTGCGGTCTTCGTCACCGGTGTAGCCACCATCACCATGTCCATTGTTGGCGCCGCCACCATCACCATCGCCAACGCCATGTTCCTCTCCCCCACCAGCTCTGTGTCGGCTTGCAACTTGCCTTCTTCCTCTATTATGTTTGAGTAGTTGTACTAGTTCTTGAGGATTCGGATGAACCCTTGCATTGCATGGTTAGTACTTTGTTATTGATTAAGCAATCAGATTCTCTTTATATGTGTGCGTTGATGGTCTCATGGTGTTGTGAAGGGCGCCCACACATCATTAGCCACTTATAGACTTGAGGTGATTTATGTTGGTGAGGAGGCTGGTTGAGGAGGTAGGTAGTAATAGGGACTAGCTCCCTTCATCCCTGGTAATATATGCACCACATACCTGATAACTTACGTACAAACATTGCGGTAAGTTTGACTCAAGAAAAAAGTTGGTGAACCATACCCGATAAGGTCTTTGTAAATTGAATGATAACTTACGTATCACAGAAATGGTAAATTACATATGAACACCATGTTAACTTTGACCCGGAGAAAAAGAAGATGTTAAAACATACCCCTGGTATAACTTCCGTGTAAATAACATGATAATATATACACCCCAGACCTAATAACTTACGTATAAAACACCACAGTAACTTTGGCTAGGGATTTTTGTTGTTGAAATATACCCTGGTAACTACTGTGTCAATATCAGTGTAAAGTCATCATGCTGCCCATGCAAAACTCAAACACCATGGCAACTGGGGGGGAGGTGAGTTCTTGAAACTTGAATATCCTGACAATTTCAGTGTAAAGTCATCATGGTGCCCATGCAAAACTTACCATGCATCTCACACTCTAGTTATCAGCCTTCTAGCGATATAGTTATGAACCTTACCATGCTATTTGTTACAAGGGTACTAATGTTGAAGTAATCAACCTTATCATGCTAAAGTTACCATGCTTCTAACGCTCTAGTTATCAGCTTTTTAACGATGTAGTTATCAACCTTACCATGCTATTTGTTACGAGGGTGCTAATGTTGAAGTTATCATGATGGTCATGTCATAGTTATCATGTTTCTTATGCGAAAGTTACCAATCCAAAAATTAACTTCTTTTTTGCTAATATGGTAGAAAGAAGGGTTCAAATACCCCTGTTTATGTATAGCAAACACCAAGTAAAGCTGGTTGGGTTAATTCCTTTTTAAATATTATTTTGTGACTAGAAAGGAAAGCGGAGAAAAACCACCAGCGGTTCAATGTTGGCATGTGCACTTTTGGGGAGAAAGAAAAAAGTCAGTGGAAGCAAGCGTGGGTGAGGGCAGGATGACTAGGTGGAGAACAAGTCTTCCGGGATTAGCGAGTGTTAGGGACGCACATGATTTGGAGCCCTAGGTGCGGGATGGAGTTGTTCGGATATGTTACTACCCGACGCCTAATCGCTAGGTATCACGGTCCATAATATATTGGACGGCCGAAAACGTCAACACATGAATAGTCGAGAGTAAATTAAGTTACTTAAAGAAAATTAGTCTACCAGCAGAAGAAAAGCAAGTTAAATATACCTTCTAGGGATCCTAATCATAATATTTTCAAGAATTATATGATTCTTTGATCGGAAAGTTGAAACAGCACCACCTTTATCTATACTATCATTGACAAAGGAAGGACAACGTTTGGACCTACCTGGCAGGAACAGCAGCAGAGGTGGCTTGTCAACCAACGGCCGACTTGGGCATGGCAGAACCATCGAGGTGGCCCGCCGTCGTCCTTGGGCATGGCCCTCACCGCCTCTAAGTAATCCTTCATGGTGACGCTCCCGAACCCATCATCATACAGAGCCTTCAAACCGGTTTCTTCCGATATCTTCTTGTTCCTCCTCCCCTTGCTACTCTCCTGCTTGTTCTCCCAGTTCACTGCCTCGGCGGAGCTCGCGCGGAAGCCGAACCGGGCATGCCGCCCAAGACAGCGGCTAACGGGGTTAACGCCAAATGGGCGCAGAATCGTCTGTGGTGCAATGGGCATGGCGAGAAGGTTGAACTTAGGCATAGCAGCATAGGGTTGTTTTTCAGGAACAGAGTCAGTAAATATATAGTACTAGAACAAAGCTTGGGAAGGGGAAAGGACGAGATAGATGGTTTACTCAGTTGGATGGGAAACGCATAGCGTCATATCCTACGGCCGGACACCATCTTGTGCCACGAAAGTCGGAACTCCAATTCAGAAACCTCCCTGGGGGCCAAGCGCCCGCGTCGTGGATGCTCCGGACGATCGACAGGAAGCGCGCGCGGTGCCCTCGACAGCGATGGCGAAGCTATCTCCGGTACAGCTACAGTCATGTCACGCTCCGAGTAGTCATACTCTGGTGCATGTCCTTTTAGAGTCTACTAGAACAAAATGATGGCGGTCGATCGCCAGCTTGTTTCCTAACACGTTTTGCTAACTAGTTGTACCACTAACTACTGCTCAGTGAACAAACCTAACAGAGTACGTCGGCGTTCGTGTCGATCACCTGTTCGCTATGTGCTCCGACGGTGCCGGCCGGTGGAGGGATCACTACAGTTTTCCTTCAACTAATTTGTCCGGCTGCCTCGTTCGATATGGACTGAACGGTCACTAAAGGCTGGCAGCTACTCGGAGTCGGAGCGACAGGCATGAAATGCATGGGCTGCAATAGTCGTTCTGCGTCGATGCTATCGTACGCGTCGTTTGTGCATATCTGGGCGATGAATCCAAAGTTTTAACTGCGCTAGCGCTAAGAAAATGAGCATCTCTAGTAGACGATGTAAATTTTGGCATCAAATTGTGGTTCAAGCAAAATTTGCATCACATAAAAGTGTTTTTTTACTTCACCAAAAACATTCAGCTTCAATAGATGATGTAAAATACATCATGATTGTCTTTTGTGGGTGCCTTATTTTACATCATTGATTGGAGCAACAAGTGTTGTAAACATAACACTTGCTGTTGCAAATTTTTCTCTAGCCATGTGGTCCCCCTGGTGATGCAAAATTTGCTCGAGCTGCCAACTGATGCAAATTTGCATCACTTGGTGCAAATTCTACATCACGCCCTATCCCACGAGTAAATATATTTGCATCTGCATCAACTATTGGAGCAGCATTTTGACTTTTTACCCTCTTGTGATGTAAAAAGTGGTCCCGATCTATTTTACATCATCCATTGGAGATGTTCTCCCTGGTGATGCAAAATTTGCTCGAGTTGCCCAACTGATGCAAATTTTTGCATCGCTTGGTGCAAATTTTACATCACGCCCTATCCCTCGAGTAAATATGTTTGCATCTGCATCATCTACTGAAGCGGCGTTTTTACCCTCTTGTGATGTGAAAAGTGGCCCCAGCCTATTTTACATGATCCATCCATTGGAGATGCTCTAACTGAAGGAAATATGCTCTAGAGGCAATAATAAAGTTATTATTTTATTTTCTTATATCATGATAAATGTTTATTATTTATGCTAGAATTGTATTAACCGAAAACATAATACTTGTGCGAATACATAGACAAACTAAACGTCACTAGTATGCCTCTACTTGACTAGCTCATTAATCGAAGATGGTTATCTTTCCTAACCATAGACATGTGTTGTCATTTGATTAACGGGATCACATCATTAGGAGATTGATGTGATTGACATGACCCATTCCATTAGCTTAGCACCCGATCGTTTAGTATGTTGCTATTGCTTTCTTCATGACTTATACATGTTCCTATGACTATGAGATTATGCAACTCCCGTTTGCCGGAGGAACACTTTGTGTGCTACCAAACGTCACAACGTAACTGGGTGATTATAAAGGAGCTCTACAGGTGTCTCCAAAGGTACATGTTGGGTTGGCGTATTTCGAGATTAGGATTTGTCACTCCGATTGTCGGAGAGGTATCTCTGGGCCCTCTCGGTAATGCACATCACAGAAGCCTTGCAAGCATTGCAACTAATGAGTTAGTTGCGAGATGATCTATTACGAAACGAGTAAAGAGACTTGCCGATAACGAGATTGAACTAGGTATTGAGATACCGACGATCGAATCTCGGGCAAGTAACATACCAATGACAAAGGGAACAACATGTTGTTATGCGGTCTGACCGATAAAGATCTTCATAGAATATGTAGGAGCCAATATGAGCATCCAGGTTCCGCTATTGGTTATTGACTGGAGACGTGTCCCGGTCATGTCTACATTGTTCTCGAACTCGTAGGGTCCGCACGCTTAACGTTACGATGACAGTTTCATTATGATTTTATATATTTTGATGTACCGAAGATTGTTCGGAGTCCCGGATGTGATCACGGACATGACGAGGAGTCTCGAAATGGTCGAGACATAAAGATTGATATATTGGACGGCTATATTCGGACACCGGAAGTGTTCCGGAGAAGTTTCAGATAAAACCGAAGTACCGGGGGGTTACCGGACCCCCCCCCCCCCCCCCCCCGGGGGTTAATGGGCCTCATGGGCACAAAGTGGAGAAGAGGAGGGGTGGCCAGGGCAGGCCGCGCGCCCCCTCCCCCTGTAGTCCGAATTGGACAAGGAGGGGGGGCGGCGCCCCCCCTTTCCTTCCTCTCCTCTCTCCCTTCCTTCCCCCTCTCCTAGTTGGACAAGGAAAAGGAGGGAGTCCTACTCCCGGTAGGAGTAGGACTCCTCCCTGGCGCGCCTCCTCCTGGCCGGCCGCCCCTCCCCCTTGCTCCTTTATATACGGGGGCAGGGGGGCACCTCTAGACACACAAGTTGATCTTGGTGATCGTTCTCTTAGCCGTGTGCGGTGCCCCCCTCAATCATAATCCTCGATAATATTGTAGCGGTGCTTAGGCGAAGCCCTGTGACGGTAGAACATCAAGATCGTCACCACGCCGTCATGCTGACGGAACTCTTCCCCAACACTTTGTTGGATCAGAGTCCGGGGATCGTCATCGAGCTGAACGTGTGCTAGAACTCGGAGGTGTCGTAGTTTCGGTGCTTGATCGGTCGGGCCGTGAAGACGTACGACTACATCAACCGCGTTGTCATAACGCTTCCGCTGTCGGTCTACGAGGGTATGTAGACAACACTCTCCCCTCTCGTTGCTATGCATCACCATGATCTTGCGTGTGCGTAGGAATTTTTTTGAAATTACTACGTTCCCCAATTCTAACATCATCATGGTCGAGAGGATACACGATAAGGGACATACCTTATGTGGACTGGATATTAGTGCCATGCTTGCATTGGCCACTCATGCATATATCGCCAAAAAGCAAATCATGCATTGACCAACTATAGTTGTTTCCTAGGATCGATGGCCGGACAAAAGTCGCTCATCTCGATGTTATACCAGCTTCATGACCGAATACAAATGTTCAGTGTCTCAAACATATATGCATTTCCACAAATAATACCACAAATTTCATTTTATTCAAGAAGGGCACACTCACCAAAAAGAGAGAGGGTCATACCATCCGAGCTACACCATCGAACCAGAGTGAGGCTCTATGCATGATAGGGAGAGAGTTAATTTAGTGCATGTGGGAGAGGGTGAAGGAGCAACGTAGCTATATGGCTAGATCTAGGGTAATTAGTTAGCTAGGTCTAAAATTGTGCAACAATGGGGTTGGAAAGATTATTTTGGAGAAAGGAACATGGGAGGGAGAGGGATAGGGAGGAAGAAGTGAGTGAGATGGAAGGAAGAAGAAGTAAGTGTAGCCTCAGATGTTGTGCATAGTGGGTTTGCCTCTTGTAGCAATTAGTGGCATACCTAATGTGTTGCGCACCACTAACAATCCCAACACTGGCAACATGCAGTAGAAAGGGCACGCCACAAGAAAGTCAGGCCCACATCTCATATACTAATGTCCTGTCGCAATAGAACACGCGTCACGCCACTACTACAACCAATACTAGTGGCGTGCCATGGAAGTCAAAGGACGCAAGTAAGCGGGGCCCGCATGTAGGCCTAGAATTAATTACTGGTGGCACACATCATCATGCGGTGCGCCGCTACTAGGTTGATTATTAATGGCATGGGGTTGGAAGCACACACCACTAGTAAATTATGCCTGGCACGCTTCTAGGTGGACCTTATTAGTTGCGTTTGTCTCAAACCGCACCCCACTAGAATGATGTAATTAGTGGTGTGGGTTCATCATGCGCCGCTGGTATTTTCCCATATTACCAGTGGCAAGCCAGTTTGTTGGCTCGCCACTAATAAGGAAAATGTTATAAGTGGTTCCTATAATAGTGTGCCTATGATGTTTTGATTATGTCATATTCCAGTTAAAATGTTTGTAGTTATGGGTGTTTTTGATTTGCTTTTGTTCAGTTTGCAACTCTTTCTTAGAAATTATACCTGATGTTCGAGCATGATGGTTGTATTGTAAACTGACTCCTACCATGGTTTCATTAATCAAAGGGGAAGAAATATCTTTTTGCTTTAGGAAATAGAGACGCCTAACTGCTTCGAGGGGCTCTTCACATCCACCTCGCCATCACTTGAGGAAGCCGGCGAGCAAAGCAAGGCTTCCACTATAGTAGGCCTCGCGGCTGGAGCGTTGCGGGGGCCAAGAACAATGAGCGTGTCTGTGAAGGTCATACATGGAGGTGGTGGCCTCGGGACATTGCTACCTCTTGAGCACTGCGTTGGATTTCCTTGAAGAGGAAAGGATGATGCAGCAAAGTAGCATAAGTATTTCCCTCAGTTTTTGAGAACCAAGGTATCAATCCAGTAGGAGGTTGCGCGCGCGTCCATAGTACCTGCACAAAACAAATAACTCCTCGCAACCAACGTGATAAGGGGTTGTCAATCCCTTCACGGTCACTTACGAGAGTGAGATCTGGTAGATATGATAAGATAATATTTTTGGTATTTTTGTGATAAAGATGCAAAGTAAAATAAAAGCAAAGTAAAAAAGCAAAGGAAATAACAAAGTATTGGAAGATTAATATGATGAAGATAGACCCAGGGGCCATAGGTTTCACTAGTGGCTTCTCTCAAGAGCATAAATATTTTACGATGGATGAACGAATTACTGTTGAGCAATTGGCAGAATTGAGCATATTATGAGAATATCTAAGTATGATCATGTATATAGGCATCACGTCTGAGACAAGTAGACCGACTCCCGCCTGCATCTACTACTATTACTCCACTCATCGACCGCTATCCAGCATGCATCTAGAGTATTAAGTTCATCAAAACAGAGTAACGCCTTAAGCAAGATGACATGATGTAGAGGGATAAATTCATGCAATATGATAAAAAAAACCATCTTGTTATCCTTGATGGCAACAATACAATACGTGCCTTGCTTCCCCTACTGTCACTTGGAAAGGACACCGCAAGATTGAACCCAAAGCTAAGCACTTCTCCCATTGCAAGAAAGATCAATCTAGTAGGCTAAACCAAACTGATAATTCGAAGAGACTTGCAAAGATAACCAATCATACATAAAAGAATTCAGAGAAGATTCAAATATTGTTCATAGATAAACTTGATCATAAACCCACAATTCATCCGTCTCAACAAACACACCACAAAAAGAAGATTACATCGAATAGATCTCCACAAGAGAGGGGGAGAACATTGTATTGAGATACAAAAAGAGAGAAGAAGCCATCTAGCTAATAACTATGGACCCGCAGGTCTGAGGTAAACTACTCACACTTCATCGGAGAGGCTATGGTGTTAATGTAGAAGCCCTCCGTGATGGATGCCCCCTCCGGCGGAGCTCCGGAACAGGACCCAAGGTTGCGGTAGTGGAATTAGGGTTTTGACTCCGTATCTGATCGTTTGGGGGTACATAGGTATATATAGGAGGAAGGAGTACGTCGATGGAGCAACAGGGGGCCCACGAGGGTGGAGGGCACGCCTGGGGGGGGGGGTAGGCGTGCCCCCCTACCTCGTGGCTTTCTCCTTTGTTTCTTGACGTAGGGTCCAAGTCTCCTGGATCATGTTCGATGAGAAAATCACGTTCCCAAAGGTTTCATTCCGTTTGGACTCCGTTTGATATTCCTTTTCTTCGAAACTCTAAAATAGGCAAAAAAAAACAGCAATTCTGGGTTGGATCTCTGGTTAATAGGTTAGTCCCAAAAATAATATAAAAGTGGATAATAAAGCCCAATAATGTCTAAAACAGTAGATAATATAGTATGGAGCAATCAAAAATTATAGATACGTTGGAGACGTATCAGACATCTCAGCGATGGCCATGCCGCAACGACTACGAGGGCGGCGAGGTGGGCGGTCATGGCGTCAATGACGAAGATGATGATTTGCGGCGACGGTGAGATTTTCTGGTTCCTGTTACTAGCGGTGCATCTTCCTGGTTCTTGTATAGAGGCGATTTACAGACTGGCGCAATTGCGTGCATGGTTATTTCTCTCCTAGTGGCATGACCCCATGCTGCTTACTATATCTAAGGGGTGCATGGTCGGTGGGCTTTAGCCTCTGTATTTGAGGTTCCCGGTGGCATGCTCTAGTGATTAGACGTCTCCCACTTAGTGCAAAGGCTTCGAGTGTTCGACATGGCCCAAGATGGCATATGATTGGCCAAAATTTGGCTACATGGGCAATACGGACTCCCGGCGACTTGGGATTGGTGGAGATGGCAGGTGTCCCTATGCGCTGCTTGGCCAGATGTATTACGGGGGCTCTAGATTGGTGGCTAGGCCCACCAGGACTGTGTCTGCATGGTTGTGTGATGATGGATCGGCATGTGGTCACAGTACAAGGTGACGTTGGTTAGGTGGTGCTTTGTGAGTGCACGAACTCGACTTCTAGGGTGAAAACTCTAGGCCCGACCTTCATTGGTTGAACCTGACAATGATGTCGTTCACACATTGTTCCCTTGTTGAGAGTGTTGCATGGAGTTTACTTAGACTTCTCTCCATGGTGAAAACCCTGATCTGTCCACGGTGGTTGGATCTAGCATGGTGCTGCTCGTGGTCTTTCGTCTTTCCCTTCCTCGAGATGTCGTTGGTGGATCACCTATCATCTCACCTAGGCTGCCATCATTGATGCTTGTTGCTGTTGTTTGTTGTTTTTCTGGTTGCTTTATTTTTTTCTTCCGTAATAATTTGTTTGTGTACATCTTAAATGTTTTGAGTAGGTCATGAGTCATGTCAGTGTAGAGATGGGTGTAATTGATATCTTCTCCATATTAATATACCGCTTTTATTGGGAAAAATGAAAATTCTTTATGGACACACTCTTCTGACACAAAAGCTGGCAATGGAATTTGAAACTTATATACTCAGTCCGTTCCAAATAATCCATATCTTAGGATTTTATTCAGTCATTGTTTCTATGTTGGATCAAATCTGTAGCAAAGATCTAAAATTCCAAACATATAATGTTAAAATATATTTCATAATAAATTTGGTTTTATAGATTTAATGTTTCTAAAGACTCGGCACTTATTGAAGTTTGACTTATGATGATCTAGAACCTCAACCATTTTGAAACTGAGAAAATACCGAATACGTACAGTGGCCAAGCGCACGCGGCTTGGATGTCCCGGATGATCGACAGAAAGGACGCAACCACAAATAAGCCTTGACGGTGATCGAATCTCTACACAGCTACAGGTCATGTCACGCTTCTAGTGCTTTATTTTAACACAATAATACTGACAAAGACGCTTATACATACGCACATACACTCATTTAGTTCATGTCCTTTTGGAGTTTAGTAGAAAGTAATGGTGGCTGACAGCTTGTTTCCAAATCGTTTTACTAACTAGTTGTACTACTCCCTTCATCCGGATTTATTTGGCCACTACCTCACATTTTGTGTCAAAATTTTACCATACATTTACGTATTATAAAATATTTGCTATATGTAGAAAAAATGGTATCATTGAAAACTTCATTCCAACACAAATCCAACAGTATATTGGTACATGCCATTTATATTTTGCAAATCAAATTTGTGGTCAAAATTTAAACCGAAAATACAAAGAGGCCTAATAAACCCAAACAGCAGTAGTGCTACTCAGTGAACAAACCAAACAGAGGTATCACGTCGGCTTAGTTAACTGCAGTGATCGTGTCGATCGCCAGTTCGCTATATGTGTGGATCCAAAGGATGCCTGCCGGTGGAGGATTATTTTCCTTCAATTTGTCCAGCTGCCTTGATTGGTTAGCAACTAAACGGCCATGAAAGGTTGGCAGCTACTCCGAGTGACATGCGTGAAATCCATGGCTGCAATAGACGGTCTGCGTCGATGGTATGTGTCCTTTGCGCGTCTCCGGGTGATGGATCCAGAAGTTTTTTAACCGCTAGCTACGTACCGCTAAGAAAATGACCTAACATCCTCACTAACGCACCCGTAGCGATCAGAGGGTTCTAATCGAGTTCATTCTGTGCAACTCTTTCGGATGGTTGCGTCGAATGCTATTCCAAGCATGGTGTCGATGTTTTTGTCATAGCTTAGGTGTCGTGTAGCGAAGGCGTGACACGGGATGCAAGCGAGGTGGGTTAGCAGACACTACCATAGTATAAATATAGTGTTAACAGTAGGTATATGATTAGGAAATTGTAAATTACTCCCTCCGTCTCCAAATACAAGATCATTTTTGACACTATTGTAGTATCCAAAATAATCTTATATTTTGGATCGGAGGTAGTAATTGATTGGTTTCCCCGGATGAAGAAGGCTGCCGCTTGCATCCATAGGCATGACGGACGATAGTGGTTACCATTCTATTTTAGCGCTAGGGCAGAAACACATATTGTTATTGTTTTTTTTCTTTTTCTTGAATATACGGCTCTAGATTTATATCGAAGACTTCACATTTCAAAAACTAATGAAAGTACAATCCAATTCTTAGTGAGCCAAACAAACTTAATATCCAGAACGAGTCGAGGCGCGCCGCTGTTGCCGCTCCATCCCAGAGCCGGTCTAACATTGTATGTTGTGGCCGGGAAAGTCTTCATACACTAGTGCAGAATCGGGCAATAGTACCGGTTTGTAAGGCCCTTTAGTGCCGGTTGGGTAACCGGCACTAAAGTGTGGGCACTAAAGGTCTCCCATCCCCTTTAGTACCGGTTCAGCACGAACCGGTGTTAAAGGGCAACCACGTGGCACGAGCCAGCTCCGGGGGCAGGGAGCCCTTTAGTACCGGTTGGTGACACCAACCGGTATTAAAAGGTTGGGGGGTTTTAGGTTTATGATTTCTTTTTCATTTAATTTTATGTTTTCCATTTAATTCTTTTTCGTTTGCTGGTATTTTACGATGCTACATATTGTACACGTTATGCATATATATAAATAGAATTTCTAGTAGAACCGATCATATATATATATCATCGAATGTCTCACAACCACCATTAATTCACACATATACACACACATGTATATATGTATACAATTAGGTAGCTATATACAATTCCTCCTAATTGGTGCCTTCGGAGCCAGTGACATTAGCCTAATTGGTGCCTTCGGAGCACGATGACAATTGGAAGTGTTTCATGGGGGCGGTAGCGGGTAATAGTATTTTCCTTTGAGATCTATGACCTGGTCGAGCAAAAATCTCGTTATTTCCTCTTGAATTGCTTCTATGCAGTCCTCTGGTAGGAGCTGCTCCCGCACCTCTTTGAACTGTTAAGAAGGAGATCAATATGCATGTGTATTAGTTGTGTGACTAGATATCGATAATGGTGTAAAAATTGTGAATAGTATTCTGACAAACGTACTCACTCCTGTCTTTGAGATCTTCTCCTTTCAGACGCCATCATGCGAATGTTCTCGCAAACGTAGTATGCACACAGATTATTCCCCGGTGCCTACTTCAGGGCCTTTATGAGAATGGAATTTGATCAGATAATAATTAATCAAGCATGATAATTAAAGAGATGGCAGCTAGCTAGCTATAGTACTACTTAATTACTTACCTTGGATCGAATACTAGAGAGTAATCTAGGCGGTGGACAACCCAAGTGAAGGAACCATCACTGGAGCATAGCTCGGGTGATCTCCCCAAAGAACCTGCCAGGTATTGGAGAACCTGACGTCCATAGCAGCCATGTAGCGATGGACGCGCTCGTCCTCCTCCCTGACACGGCGACGTACCACCTCCGGCGGGGCCGGCTCCCTCCGCACCGAAAGTGGCCCACGCGAACGCCACCAAAGGAGATGAGGGTCGACGACGGGACTCGGGGTCGGGTTCCTCACCAAGCGTCGCGCCCCTGAAGGTAGCACCTCCCAGTGCCAGCCCGGCGGAGCCCAGTCCCGGACATGGGTCCTCTAAAGCAGGACATCGTCGCGAATGGGTCGACGGCGAGGATGCGGGCCGGGCATCGTCGACAACAAATACTATATGCAAATGTAACACTAATTATGCTATCATTGCATATGTCAAAATTCTATATGCTATTTCATACTAATTAAGCATCTAACACTAAAAACAGAAAAAACAACTTCTATACATCCATTAAAGAACAGAAAAACAACATTATATAAAAAAATTCCATCCTAATTAAACACTAATTATATCCATCTAACATGCATTCATACATATATACTAGTGAAAAAATAATAATCTAAAAAATCTAAACTAATTAAACATACAAAATACGTATATACTAATTAACTTAAGGAAATGTGTGTGTGTGTGTGTGTGTGTTCATCATGCTTGTGTGTGTGTGTATGAGCTCGGGGAGGGGCGGCGCCCATGGTGGCCGCCAGGGGCGAGGGAGAGGGGTTAGAGGGGGAGAGCTCACAGCGGGGCGACGGCGACGGCGAGCCGACGGCCGGGGGCGGCGATGGGCCGGGGCATGACGGGGACGGCGACGCGGGGACTGCGCGACGATGGAGACGAGGGCGGCGACGGGGACGGGGGAGGCAACAGGGATGAGGGCGGCGACGGGGATGGGGGCGGCGACGGCAACGGCGCGGGACGGGGGCGGCGACGGCGTCGATCGATCGGGGCAGGTGGTGCTTCAATGGGGAAACAGAGGAAGAAACAGAGGGAGAATGATATTTTTTGAAGTGATGTATATATAGAAGGCACCTTTAGTACCGGTTGGAGCCACCAACCAGTACTAAAGGCATGTTTTGGCCAGGCCAAGCGGCCGGAAGGGCAGGCCTTTAGTACCGGGTGGTGGCTCCAACCGGTACTAAAGACCCCCCATTTAGTACCGGTTGATGCCACGACCCGGTACTAAAGGGGATGCTCTGCCAGGCGAGGGGCGCAGAAGTTTAGTCCCACCTCGCTAGCCGAAGGGCGCTCGCACCTGCTTATAAGCCCCGCCGCTGCTGCTGTCTCGAGCTCCTCTTTAAAGCAGGCCTTTTGGGCCTACCTCTGCTACTCTGCCCTGTGGGGCCTATTGGGCTTGCGGGCCTGCATCCTGGCCCAACAACAGGTTGGGTTTCTAGTCGTATGCAGGCCGCTATGGCCCGGTAGGTGGGCTTTTTTCATTTAGTTTTTTCTTTTCTGCTTTATTTATTTTTAGTTGTTTTTTGTTGTATTTAGAGTTTCTTTGTGAATATTTTTGATAGTTTTTAGAAACTTTCAGTTAGTGCGGGTAGTTTTTAAATTTGAATAGTTTAAATTTTGAATTATTTGAAATTTGTGTGAATCACTAATTTGTGAATAACTTAACTTTAAAAATACATTTTTCAGTGATTCTTTTTTATTATGTTTAATATTAGTGTGTTTTATCATTATATTCAATTTGGTAATGCTTAGGTTATTTAAAAAATGAAATGCCTTTTTAGCTGAAAAAATCAGTAAAGGCATGAAAGAATTTGTTTGCATATAAAATTTCTTCGCGTTTCAAATGCCAAAACACATAACTACCCTAACTATTACAGAGATTCCCTTCTGGGTGTGAAACACAGAAGAAAGTGATGATAGTGAAGCCGATCACATCCCAGATCTTTGAGTGTGAAACTTTTTCTTCGTGTGTGTCCCTTTGCGCCGTAACCATGGAAAATCTTCATCATTTAACGGGATGCTCGAGTCAATATTCACTGTGAATGGAGCAATTTCATCAAACTTTTCATAATCTCCTAACATGTATGTCTTGTCATCCACTCCCATGATGTTTCTCTTCCCAGAAAGAACTATGTGCCGCTTTGGCTCATCGTATGATGCATTCGCTTCCTTTTCTTTTCTTTTGCTCGGCTTGGTAGACATGTCCTTCACATAAAAAACCTGTGCCACATCATTGGCTAGGATGAATGGTTCGTCTGCATATGCAAGATTGTTGAGATCCACTGTTGTCATTCCGTACTGCGGGTCTTCCGTTACCCCGCCTCGTGTCATATTGACCCATTTGCACAGAAACAAAGGGACCTTCAAACCACGTCAATAGTCAAGTTCCCATATGTCCTGTATATAACCATAATATGTTTCCTTTCCCGTCTTGGTTTCTGCATCAAAGCGGAGACCACTATTTTGGTTGGTTCTCTTCTTATCTTGGGAGATCATGTAAAATGTATTACCATTTATCTCGTACCCTTTGAAAGTCATTATATCCGAAGATGGTAACTGGGACAACAAGTACAGGTCATCTTCAATAGAGGCGTCATGCATGGTACGTGTCTGCAACCAGCTGGCGAAACTCCTGGTTTGTTCACGTGTAATCCAGTCATCAGACCGCTCCGGGTGTTTGGAGCGTAGCAAATTCTTGTGTTCATCCATATACGGAGCCACCAAGGCGGAATTCTGTAGAACTGTGTAGTGTGCTTCAATGAGAGAATGTCCGTCCATACATATTATTTGTTCCCCTCCTAGCGTGCCTTTTCCATCCAGTCTGCCCTTATGCCGCGATTCAGGAACACCAATCGACTTAAGGTCAGGAATAAAATCAATACAAAACTCAATGACCTCCTCATTTTCATGGCCCTTGGAGATGCTTCCTTCTGGCCTAGCACGGTTATGAACATATTTCTTTAAGACTCCCATGAACCTCTCAAAGGGGAACATATTGTGTAGAAATACAGGACCCAAAACGTTAATCTCTTCGCATAGGTGAACTAGGACGTGCGTCATGATGTTGAAGAAGGATGGTGGGAACACCAACTCGAAACTGACAAGACATTGCACCAAATCATTCTCTAACCTTGGTATGATTTCTGGATCGATTACCTTCTGAGAGATTGCATTGAGGAATGCACATAGCTTCACAATGGCTAATCGAACTTTTCCAGTAGAAGCCCCCTCAATGCAACCAGAAGCAGTTGCGTCATAATCACGTGGCAGTCATGAGACTTTAGGTTCTGGAACTTTTTCTCTGCCATGTTTATTATTCCCTTTATATTCGACGAGAAGCCAGACGGTACCTTAATACTGAGCAGGCATTCAAAGAAGATTTCCTTCTCTTCTTTGGTAAGAGCGTAGCTTGCATGACCCTGATGTATGCCGTCTTTTCCGTGCATACGTTGCTGGTCCTCCCGTGCCTCAGGTGTATCTTTTGTCTTCCCATACACGCCCAAGAAGCCAAGCAGGGTCACACAAAGATTCTTCGTCACGTGCATCACGTCGATTGCGGAGCGGACCTCTAGGTCTTTCCAATAGGGCAGGTCCCAAAATATAGATTTCTTCTTCCACATGGGTGCGCGTCCGTCAGCGTCATTCGGAACAGGTTGTCCACCAGGACCCTTTCCAAAGACCACCTTCAAATCCTTGACCATATCATGTACATCAGCACCAGTACGGTGGCGAGGCTTCGTCCGGTGATCCGCCTCACCTTTGAAATGCTTGCCTTTCTTTCTTACGGGATGCCTGCTCGGAAGAAATCGACGATGTCCCAGGTACACATTCTTCTTACAATTAGCCAAATATATACTGTCGGTATCGTCCAAACAGTGCATGCATGCGCGGTATCCCTTGTTTGTCTGTCCTGAAAGGTTACTGAGAGCAGGCCAATCATTGATGGTCACGAACAGCAACGCCTTTAGGTCAAATTCTTCCCCCATGTGCTCATCCCACGCACGTACACCTGTTCCATTCCACAGTTGTAAGAGTTCTTCAACTAATGGCCTTAGGTACACATCAATGTCGTTGCCGGGTTGCTTAGGGCCTTGGATGAGCACTGGCATCATAATGAACTTCCGCTTCATGCACAACCAAGGAGGAAGGTTATACAAACATAGAGTCACAGGCCAGGTGCTATGGTTGCTGCTCTGCTCCCCAAAAGGATTAATGCCATCTGCGCTTAGACCAAACCATACGTTCCTTGCGTCATCTGCAAACTCCTTCCCGTACTTTCTTTCGATTTTTCTCCACTGCGACCCGTCAGCGGGTACTCTCAACTTTCCGTCTTTCTTACGGTCTTCTCTGTGCCATCGCATCGCCTTGGCATGCTCTTTGTTTTGGAACAAACGTTTCAACCGTGGTATTATAGGAGCATACCACATCACCTTGGCAGGAATCTTCTTCCTGGGGCGCTCGCCCTCGACATCACCAGGGTCATCGCGGCTGATCTTATAGCGCAATGCACCGCATACCGGGCAAGCGTTCAAATCCTCGTACTCACCGCGGTAGAGGATGCAATCATTAGGGCATGCATGTATCTTCTGCACCTCTAACCCTAGAGGGCAGACAGCCTTCTTTGCTTCGTACGTACTCTCGGGCAATTCGTTGTCCTTTGGAAGCATATTCTTTATCATTACCAGCAACTTTCCAAATCCCTTGTCAGATACACCATTCTCTGCCTTCCATTGTAGCAATTCCAGTGTGGTGCCCAGCTTTTTCTTGTCACCTACGCAATTCGGGTACAACAATTTTTTGTGATCCTCTAACATGCGCTGCAACTTCTTCTTCTCCAAATCACTTGCGCAGTTTCTCTTTGCATCGGCAATGGCCCGACCTAGATCATCAACGGGCTCATCTGATGCCTCTTCTTCAGCTTCTTCCCGCATTGCCGGCTCAGCTTCTTCCCGCATTACCGGCTCAGCTTCTTCCCTCATTGTTGTACCATCGTATTCAGGAAACCCATGGCCAGGATAGTTGTCGTCGTCCTCTTCTTCTTCATTGTCTTCCATCATAACCCCTCTTTCTCCATGCTTGGTCCAAACATTATAGTGGGGCATGAAACCGGACTCAAACAGGTGGACGTGAATGGTTCTTGACATAGAGTAATTGTGACCATTCTTATAGCCAGCACATGGACAAGGCATAAAACCATCCGCCCGCTTGTTTGCCTCACCCGCAAGCAAAAAAGTATGCACGCCATTAATGAACTTGGGAGAGCATCGGTCATCGTACATCCATTGCCGGCTCATCTTGAATACACAGCACCGAAAACACCAAATTAATACAATACATAAAGTCCATACATAAAGTTCATAGAACACTTAAATGCAACAAACAAATAACTCTCTAGCTGAATAATTTAAATGCAACAACAAATGCGATCAAGATCGCAACTAAGGTAACAATTGATCCAGCAGCATAATGATACCAAGCCTCACTATGAATGGCGTATTTTCTAATCTTTCTAATCTTCAAGCGCATTTTCTCCATCTTAATCTTGTGATCATTGACGACATCGGCAACATGCAACTCCAATTCCATCTTCTCACCCTCAATTCTTTTCAATTTTTCTTTCAAATCCTCGTTTTCTCTTTCAACTAAATTTAACCTCTCGACAATAGGGTCGGTTGGAATTTCCGGTCCAACTACCTCCTACATATAAATATCTATGTCAGTTTGATGGGCATAATTTGTCATAAACACGAAATGCAACATATAGTTTTAAAAGAGAATATACCACATCCGAATCATAACAAGGGCGAGGGCCGACGGGGACGGATATCAAAACCATGGCACTATGTATAACAAACAACGTATGGGTAAGATAATTATACGAGTAACTATATATCCAAATCACACAAACATCAATTTTTTATATAAAATTTCATGAACAAGAGGCTCACCACAAGGTGGTGCCGGTGACGGGACGGTGCGGGCGATCGACAGTGGTTACGACGGAGATTTAGAAGGCACTAAGTAAACCACACCTACATATGCAAACTAAGTGTTATTTTGACCTCAATTTGCATATAAATCAAATACTACCACATATAATTCCTCCCAAATTACTAAAACCCACAATTAATCACTATATAAACCAATGCAAGAGCTAATCTAGCAATGAGAGATAAAAGGACAAAGTTGCTAGCCTTTGTGATCATTTGAATGGATGGGGACCTGCAAATCTTGACAAATTTGGGGCAAATTTTGTGATGAACTCGAGAGAAAGAAGGGAAGAACAGAGGAGAGGGAGAGGGGAAAGGGGGAAGAACAGAGTTCTGGTGGACGAAGGGTTTATATAGGACGACCTTTAGTACCGGTTCGTGGCACGAACCGGTAGTAAAGGTGCTGGAGGGGCCCCACTCTGACAACATCCTGCCACCACTCTCATTAGTACTGGTCCGTGGCACGAACCGGTGCTAAAGGTTCACCACGACGGGTACTAAAGACCTCCTCCCGCCTAGCCGTTGGAACCGGCACTAATGCGGTTCTGTTACAAACCGGGACTAATGTGTCGCACATTTGACCCTTTTTCTACTAGTGTTTGGAGGTGGAAGCATTGCGCTTTCATTCTCTAACATAAACATAACCGAGGACATTAGTGGCCTATCATTTGGATGATCTTGGACACACAAGAGTCCCACATGAATGCATCATACAACTTCATGAAGTGGGCAGCTCGCAGCAATGAAGGAGTCCACCAATTCAGTTGCTTTTCCATCTTCCCATAATCTCCAGGCCTGACCAATAGCATGAAGTTGCAATCAGGTTACTAAATATATTGTTTGGGTGGAGAGATTAATTAGAAATTCCCCATATTCACTACTGGAATCAAGGTGATTGCTGAGTGATTTCTGTCGGGCACTAGGCAAAGGCCCTCCTAAACCGAGTGCTGCAGAAAATTGACACTTGGCAAAGCCTTGCCTTTGCCGAGTGCCGGCTAGAAAACACGCAACAAAGAGCCCGGTAGTGAGTACATAGCACTTACATAAGATATAAGGCTACAAAATTCCATTTTGAGCTGAGCTGAGATGATCTTCAAACCACTAACACTAGTAGAAAAAGGGTCATTTGTCCCGGTTCATAAGGCCCATCTGTCCCAGTTGCGGAACCGGGACTAAAGGGTCGTTGCTAATGCCCTTGGCCTTTAGTCCCGGTTCTTATATGAACCGGGACAGATGGGCCTCCACGTGGCCGTTGTGGCGAGCCTAGGCAGGAGGGCCTTTAGTCCCGGTTGGTGGCACCAACCGGGACCAATAGGCATCCACGCGTCAGCTGTTCAGGGGCTAGGGTTTTTGTTTTTTTTCTGAAAAGGGGAGTGGATTTGGGGGTTTCGTATGGTTAATTAAGGTGTTTCATATATTGTGTTAGGTAGCTAATTAATTAATAGAGAGAAGTGTCCTCTCTTATCTCCGTGATTGGTCGATGCTACGTACTATACGTATAGAGAGGCCCTCAACATGCTAGCTAGTAAGAAAATGAAGGAAACCATTAAGTACAGAAGTTCGTCATGCATATCAAGAGAAGTGATCGACCTCTCCTTCTCCGAGAGATTGGTCGAACAACCAGTTTTCGTATTATCTATCCGACGCTACTGGCTACATACATATACAATATGTAAGATCTGTTACAATCCCCTAGCATCTGAAACCAAGTTCCACATGGTATTCTCCGGCTTTATTGATGAGGTGGTCAAGACAGAATCCCGCTAATTCCTCTTGAATTGCTTTCATGCGATCTTCTGGTAGGAGTTCATTCCGCATCTCCCACGTCTAATTTGAAGAAGGGGGTTAATACATACATACATACATACATATATATATATATATATATATATATATATATATATATATATATATATATATATGAATGAAACTCAACAGAAATGATGGCGTAATAAAACGAAATTGTGAATCAATTTATCTTTAGTGTAGCCCCGCTTATCTTTGCAAGTCGTGTTGTAGATGAACTCGCACATGTAGTATCCAAAGAAATCATTCCCTTGTTCCTGCCACAAGCACTTTACGAGAAATAGAGGTCAATCAAACTGATAATGAAGCATTATAAATGGCATTGATGAAAGTATCTAGAATCAACGGGATCGAGATGTGCGGAACTAGCTGAAGGAAATATGCCCTAGAGGCAATAATAAAGTTATTATTTATTTCCTTATCTCATGATAAATGTTTATTATTCATGCTAGAATTGTATTAACCGGAAACATAATACATGTGTGAATACATAGACAAACAGAGTGTCACTAGTATACCTCTACTTGACTAGCTCGTTGATCAAAGATGGTTAAGTTTCCTAAACCATAGACATGAGTTGTCATTTGATTAATGGGATCACATCATTAGGAGAATGATGTGATTGACTTGGCCCATTCCATTAGCATAGCACTTGATCGTTTAGTATGTTGCTATTGCTTTCTTCATGACTTATACATGTTCCTATGACTATGAGATTATGCAACTCCCGTTTGCCGGAGGAACACTTTGTGTTCTACCAAACGTCACAACGTAACTCGGTGATTATAAAGGTGCTCTACAGGTTTCTCCAAAGGTACATGTTGGGTTGGCGTATTTCGAGATTAGCATTTGTCACTCTGATTGTCGGAGAGGTATCTCTGGGCCCTCTCAATAATGCACATCACATAAGCCTTGCAAGCATTGCAACTGATGAGTTAGTTGCGAGATGATGTATTACGAAACAAGTAAAGAGACTTGCCGGTAATGAGATTGAAATAGGTATTGAGATGCCGACGATCGAATCTCGGGCAAGTAACATACCGATGACAAAGGGAACAACGTATGTTGTTATGCGGTCTGACCGATAAAGATCTTCGTAGAATATGTAGGAGCCAATATGAGCATCTAGGTTCCGCTATTGGTTATTGACTGGAGATGTGTCTCGGTCATGTCTACATTGTTCTCGAACCCGTAGGGTCCGCACGCTTAACGTTACGATTATAGTTTCATTATGAGATTATATATTTTGATGTACCGAAGATTGTTCGGAGTCCCGGATGTGATCACGGACATGACGAGGAGTCTCGAAATGGTCGAGACATAAATATTGATATATTGGACGGCTATATTCGGACACCGGAAGTGTTTCGGAGAAGTTTCGGATAAAACCGGAGTACCGGGGGGTTACCGTAACCCTCCCGGGGGTTAATGGGCCTCATGGGCCCAAAGTGGAGAAGAGGATGGGTGGCCAGGGCCGGCCGCGCGCCCCCTCCCCCTCTAGTCCGAATTGGACAAGGAGGGGGGGCGGCGCCCCCCCTTTCCTTCCTCTCCTCTCTCCCTTCCTTCCCCCTATCCTAGTTGGACAAGGAAAAGGAGGGAGTCCTACTCCCGGTAGGAGTAGGACTCCTCCCTGGCGCGCCTCCTCCTGGCCGGCTGCCCCTCCCCCTTGCTCCTTTATATACGGGGGCAGGGGGCACCTCTAGACACACAAGTTGATCTTGGAGATCGTTCTCTTAGCCGTGTGCGGTGCCCCCCTCCACCATAATCCTCAATAATATTGTAGTGGTGCTTAAGAGAAGCCCTGTGACGGTAAAACATCAAGATCGTGACCATGCCGTCGTGCTGACGGAACTCTTCCCCAACACTTTGCTGGATCGGAGTCCGGGGATCGTCATTGAGCTGAACGTGTGCTAGAACTCGGAGGTGCCGTAGTTTCGGTGCTTGAACGGTCGGGCCGTGAAGACGTACGACTACATCAACCGCGTTGTCATAACGCTTCCGCTGTCGGTCTACGAGGGTACGTAGACAACACTCTCCCCTCAAGTTTCTATGCATCACCATGATCTTGCGTGTGCGTAGGAAAATTTTGAAATTACTACGTTCCCCAACAGTGGCATCCGAGCCTAGGTTTTATGTGTTGATGTTGTGCATGAGTAGAACACAAGTGAGTTGTGGGCGATATAAGTCATACTGCTTACCAGCATGTCATACTTTGGTTCGGCGGTATTGTTGGATGAAGCGGCCCGGACCGACATTACGCGTACACTTACGCGAGACTGGTTCTACCGACGTGCTTTGCACACAGGTGGCTGGCGGATGTCAGTTTCTCCAACTTTAGTTGAACCGAGTGTGGCTACGCCCGGTCCTTGCGAAGGTTAAAACAGCACCAACTTGACAAACTATCCTTGTGGTTTTTGATGCGTAGGTAAGATCGGTTCTTGCTAAGCCCAGTAGCAGCCACGTAAAACTTGCAACAACAAAGTAGAGGACGTCTAACTTGTTTTTGCAGGGCATGTTGTGATGTGATATGGTCAAGACGTGATGAGATATAAGTTGTTGTATGAGATGATCATGTTTTGTTGAAGTTATCGGCAACTGGCAAAATCCTTATGGTTGTCTCTCTATTGTATAAGATGCAAGTGCCCAATAATTACTTTACTTTATCGCTATGCGATAGCAATAGTTGCAAGAGCAATTGTTGGCGAGACGACCATCTGACGACACATTGATATAGATCAAGATGATGGAGATCATGGTGTCATGTCGGTGATGATATAGATCATGACAGTACCTTGGAGATGGAGATCAAAGGCGCAAGATGATGATGGCCATATCATGTCACATATTTTGATTGCATGTGATGTTTATCTTTTATACATCTTATTTTTCTTAGTTTGACGGTAGCATTTTAAGATGATCTCTCACTAATTATCAAGACGTGTTCTCCCTGAGTATGCACCGTTGTGAAAGTTCTTCGTGCTGAGACACCACGTGATGATCGGGTGTGATAGGCTCTACGTTCAAATACAACGGGTGCAAAACAGTTGCACACGCGGAATACTCAGGTTAAACTTGACGAGCCTAGCATATACAGATATGGCCTCGGAACACGGAGACCGAAAGGTCGAACGTGAATCATATAGTAGATATGATCAACACAGTGATGTTCACCATTCAAAACTACTCCATCTCACGTGATGATCAGACATGGTTTAGTTGATTTGGATCACGTGATCACTTAGATGACTAGAGAGATGTCTGTCTAAGTGTGAGTTCTTAAGTAATATGATTAATTGAACTTAAATTTATCATGAACTTAGTCCTGGTAGTATTTTGTAAATTATGTTGTAGATCAATAGCTCGCGTTGTTGCTTCCCTGTGTTTATTTTGATATGTTCCTAGAGAAAATTGTGTTGAAAGATGTTAGTAGCAATGATGCGGATTGGGTCCGTAATCTGAGGTTTATCCTCGTTGCTGCACAGAAGAATTATGTCCTTGATGCACCGCTAGGTGACAGACCTATTGCAGGAGCAGATGCAGACGTTATGAACGTTTGGCTAGCTCTATATGATGACTACTTGATAGTTTAGTGCACATTGATTAACGGCTTAGAATCGGGACTTCAAAGATGTTTTGAACGTCATGGACCATATGAGATGTTCTAGGAGTTGAAGTTAATATTTCAAGCAAATACCCGAGTTGAGAGATATGAAGTCTCCAACAAGTTCTATAGCTAAAAGATGGAGGAGAATAGCTCAAGCAGTGAGCATGTGCTCAGATTGTCTGGGTACTACAATCACTTGAATCAAGTGGGAGTTAATCTTCCAGATAAAATAGTGATTGACAGAATTCTCTAGTCACCATCACCAAGTTAGTAGAACTTCGTGATGAATTATAATATGCAAGGGATGACGAAAGTAATTCCCAAGCTCTTCATGATGTTGAAATCGACGAAGGTAGAAATCAAGAAAAGCATCAAGTGTTGATGGTTAACAAGACCACTAGTTTCAAGAAAAGGGCAAAGGGAAAGAGAGGGAACTTCAAGAAGAACGGCAAGCAAGTTGCTTCTCAAGTGAAGAAGCCTAAGTCTGGACCTAAGCCTGAGACTAAGTGCTTAACTGCAAAGGGACTGGTCACTAGAAGCGGAACTACCCCAAGTAATTGGCGGATAAGAAGGATGGCAAAGTGAACAAAGTTATATTTGATATACAGATTATTGATGTGTATTTTACTAGTGTTCGTAACAACCCCTCGGTATTTGATACTGGTTTAGTTGCTAAGAGTAGTAACTCGAAACGGAAGTTGCAGAATGAACATAAACTAGTTAAGGGTGAAGTGACGATGTGTGTTGAAAATAGTTCCAAGATTGATATGATCATCATCGCACACTCCCTATACTTTCGGGATTAGTGTTGAACCTAAATAAGTGTTATTTGGTGTTTGCATTGAGAATGAATATGATTTGATCATGTTTATTGCAATATGGTTATTCATTTAAGTAAGAGAATAAATTGTTGTTCTGTTTACATGAATAAAACCTTATATGGTTACACACCCAATGAAAATGGTTCATTGGATCTCGATCATAGTGATACACATATTCATAATATTGAAACCAAAATATGCAAAGTTAGTAATGATAGTGCAACTTATTTGTGGCACTGTCGTTTAGGTCATATTGGTGTAAAGCGCATGAAGAAACTCCATGCTGATGGACTTTTGGAATCACTTGATTATGAATCACTTGATGTTTGCGAACCATGCCTCATGGGCAAGATGACTAAGACTCTGTTCTCCGGAACAATGGAGCGAGCAAGTGACTTATTGGAAATAATACATACTGATGTATGCAATCCGATGAGTGTTGAAGCTCGTGGCGGGTATCGTTATTTTCTGACCTTCACATATGATTTGAGCAGATATGGGTATATCTACTTGATGAAACACAAGTCTGAGACATTTGAAAAGTTCAAAGAATTTCAGAGTGAAGTGGAGAATCATCGTAACAAAAATAAAAGTTTCTACGATATGATTGCAGAAGTAAAATATTTGATTTATGACTTTGGCCTTCAGTTAAAACAATGTGAAATAGTTTCACTACTCACGCCACCTGGAACACCACAGTGTAATGGTGTGGCCGAACATCGTAACCGTGCTTTATTAGATATGGTGCGATCTATGATGTCCCTTACCGATTACCACTATCATTTTGGGGTTATGCATTAGAGACAACTACATTCACGTTAAATAGGGCACCATCTAAATCCGTTGAGACGACACCGTATGAACTGTGGTTTGGCAAGAAACCTAAGCTGTTGTTTCTTAAAGTTTGGGACTGCGATGCTTATGTGAAAAAGTTTCAACATGATAAGCTCGAACCCAAATCGGAGAAGTAAATATTCATAGGATACCCAAAAGAAAATATTGGGTACACCTTCTATCACAGATCCGAAGGCAAGATATTCATTGCTGAGAATGGATCCTTTCTAGAGAAGGAGTTTCTCTTGAAAGAAGTGAGTGGGAGGAAAGTAGAAGTTGATGAGGTAATTGTACCTGATCCCTTATTGGAAAGTAGTTCATCACAAAAATCTGTTCCTATGACTACTACACCAATTAGTGAGGAAGCTAATGATGATGATCATGTAACTTCAGATCAAGTTGCTACCGAACCTCGTAGGTAAACCAGAGTGAGATCCGCACCAGAGTGGTATGGTAATCCTGTTCTGGAGGTCATGTTACTTGACCATGACGAGCCTACGAACTATGAGGAAGCGATGATGAGCCCAGATTTCGCAAAATGGCTTGAGGCCATGAAATCTGAGATGAGATCCATGTATGAGAACAAAGTATGGACTTTGATTGACTTGCCCAATGATCGGCGAGCCATTGAGATTAAATGGATCTTTAAGAGGAAGACGGACGCTGATAGTAGTGTTACTATCTACAAAGCTAGAATTGTCGCAAAAGGTTTTCGACAAGTTCAAGGTATTGACTGCGATGAGAGTTTCTCACTCGTATCTATGCTTAAGTCTATCCGAATCATGTTAGCAATTGCCGCATTCTATGAAATCTGGCAAATGGATAAACAAAACTGCATTCCTTAATGGATTTATTAAAGAAGAGTTGTATATGATGAAACCAGAAGGTTTTTTCAATCCTAAAGGTGCTAACAAAATATGCAAGCTCCAGTGATCTATCTATGGACTGGTGCAAGCATCTCGGAGTTGGAATATACGCTTTGATAAGTTGATCAAAGCATATAGTTTTATACAGAGTTGCGGTGAAGCCTGTATTTACAAGAAAGTGAGTGGGAGCACTACAGCATTTCTGATAAGTATATGTGAATGACATATTGTTGATCGGAGATAATGTAGAATTATTCTGCAAAGCATAAAGGAATGTTTGAAAGGAGTTTTTCAAAGAAAGACCTCGGTGAAGCTGCTTACATATTGAGCATCAAGATCTATAGAGATAGATCAAGACGCTTGATAAGTTTTTCAATGAGTACATACCTTGACAAGATTTTGAAGTAGTTCAAAATGGAACAGTCAAAGAAGGAGTTCTTGCCTGTGTTACAAGGTGTGAAGTTGAGTAAGACTCAAAACCTGACCACGGCAGAAGATAGAGAGAGAATGGAAGTCATTCCCTATGCCTCAGCCATAGGTTCTATAAAGTATGCCATGCTGTCGGTGTCAAAACCGGCGGATCTCGGGTAGGGGGTCCCGAACTGTGCCTCTAGGCCGGATGGTAACAGGAGGTAAGGGACATGAAGTTTTACCCAGGTTCAGGCCCTCTTGATGGAGGTAAAACCCTACGTCCTGCTTGATTAATATTGATGATATGGGTAGTACAAGAGTAGATCTACCACAAGATTGGGGAGGCTAAACCCTAGAAGCTAGTCTATGGTATGATTGTTGTTCTGTATGTTGTCCTACGGACTAAAAACCCTCCGGTTTATATAGACACCGGAGAGGGTTAGGGTTACACAAAGTCGGTTACAATGGTAGGAGATCTACATATCCGTATCACCGAGCTTGCCTTCCACGCCAAGGAAAGTCCCTTCCGGACACGGGACGAAGTCTTCAATCTTGTATCTTCGTAGTCCAGGAGTCCGGCTGAAGGTATAGTCCGTCCATCCAGACACCCCCTAATCCAGGACTCCCTCAGTAGCCCCTGAACCAGGTTTCAATGACGACGAGTCCGGCGTGCAGTTTGTCTTTGGCATTGCAAGGTGGGTTCCTCCTCCAAGTACTTCGTAGAAGATTTTGAACACAAAGATAGTGTCCGGCTCTGCAAAATAAGTTTCCACATACTGCCATAGAGAGAATAATATTTTCACAAATCTAATATGCTGACGTATTCCGTAGTGTGACGCACCACGGCCAAGCCTTTATTCGAATCGTTTTATTATCCCACCTCAGCGCGTCATGCGAGGCGGTTTCCTTGGCACATCTTGTCGAAGCAGAGATCGTGTCCCCTTATTCCGGAATTCTCATCAATACGGGCGTGGGTAACCCAACCGCGCCATTGATTATGACGCTTGGGGATAAGCGAGTTTACCAGGCTGGTGGGGACACATAGTTGCGTCCACCCATATAAGGGGATAAGGATCCACCTTTTCACACTACAAGAAATATGGCCAATTATGACTCCCCATTTTGGTCGTTGATTTGCCATTGCTTTCATTTATTGACCTTTTTTGACCAAATTCGAAAGGTCAACAGTTGGCCGTCAAGAGTAAACAAACGTGACCTTTTCTGGAATTTTGGTCAGGACCGCCCTTGACCAAAATTTTGGTCGCTAAACCTTTGACCAAAATTATGGTCATTACTAATGAGCCTAGACTACGTAGGATCTGACGTGGCCGAGCCAACATGGCACATGCGATGACATGGATGCCATGTAGGATCGGTCCAAATCAGCTGTTTTAATGGGCTGAGCCCAATAATTCAGCCCACTTCTAAATTTACTTTTTGGCCACAAGCATGGGCCAAGCCCAACATATCAGTTCTTGGGCTGAGGCGTGCAACCCATTTATTTAATCGATTATTAATTGGGCCGGCCCATTTATCTACCCAACAAAAAAACTTTGTTGGGCCTTGAAACGGTACAGCCCACTCACACAATTTATTATTTTCAGTACAACCCTTATTGAAGGGTGACCAACAACAGCCAACAGTATCTCAAAAAGAAAAATACATTGCACAATTTTCCAGTCAACCAACAAATGAGAATATAATGATAATAATAATGTAATTCTCCAAGATTTCATTAAGTTAGGCCCAGTAGTATCATTACACCACATGTTCATAAGATGGCACCAACCAAAACAACACAACCAGTGAGGGAGAAATGTGTTGGAGGGACATTCTTTAGTGAGAAAAGGTCAACAACAACACCAACATCACTCTTTTGTTCTCCACCTTCTGGTACCTCTTGTTCCATAGAACTTTTCATGTTAGCCTGAGTAGAGTACTTTATAAGCTTGAATGACTAGGAAACTTTATAAGCAAACTATTCAAGAATCAATGTCCTAGTAGCAGAATTTAAGAAGCTAACATCATGGTACATACACTTTGGTATTTGAAAAAACTTAGCACTTTTGTGGAACAAACACGTTCAACGCCATACACCCCAGGGTTGAGCTGTTTGTGTTCAACGCGAGAGTGGATGGGGCTGAACTGCGCTACCTTCGTCGTTGTCATTTTTGCCTGCCTCAAGCCATCCACCACATGTGATTTTCCCGGTAGCACAAGGTGAAACAACAGAGTAGGCATCAGTGATTGCCATCTTGGAGCAGAAGCTTGCAAATAAGTTAAACCAGTACGTGCATGAATAAAGAAAAGAGAAAAAATAGAGTAAAGGATGAACGCTGCTACTGGGTATGGAAGAATCTTTCTAGGCCAAGCACTGCAGCTCGTTATATAACAAGCCAACACTCACTTTTGTAATTCACCCAAGGGTCAAAGGAAGGAGGCCACGGTTCAACACCATATATGTTGGCGTTGAGCTCTAACAACTCAACGCCAGCTGTTGAGCCTATCATGTGCGTTTGCTCCATAAAAATAATAAATGATGATGCATCACTAATATGTCATGTTTACAACTCCTCAATTAAATGACCATCTCTCCTTTAGAGATGAAAAGTGCCAGAACTGGCCCTTGTTTGTTTTCAGGGGCTAAATATGGCAAGTAATTTTGATTGGGGGTAGTATGCGTACATACAATATTTTTGGTGTTCCTATTGGTATGCAAGTTTTTTTTGGTTGTTGTTAAATTCAGGACTATGTGTTATTTCTGCTCAGATGTGATTCATTTTCAAGAATCACCGCAAGAGTTTGTTGGTAGATACACTAGTTTACACATGTATGTGTGTGATCACTTGCAAGACTGCAACCAAGGTACACATCCAAGAATCTGTAACATTAGTAAATAGGGATATCCCCTTCCTCTCCTTGATAAGCCTAAATCACAAGTGTTATGCTGCTAATCTTATGTAGCTTCGTTTCTGAATTTATATTGTTTGTGTGATTGTTTGAGACTGCAAAAAGCTTAAGCTTATATCTACTGGTGAGTTTGAAGATGTAACTAGTTTTCCATTTCATGCAGGTGTGTCTTACAATTTCGAAAAGACTGATAATGGTATTTTCCGGTTAAAGCTCACTGCAAATGCGAAAAAAATAATAGCTGATTTGAGAAGGCCTCTTGAGATTTTGATGAAAGGCAACACTATAAACCACCCTGACCTGACAGTAAGTGCAGTTCAGCTACTTTTGTCCCATGATGGTGTACTAATACAACTTGTCATTTTGAAAGAAAGATTGGAAAATCTATACTGCACTCGACGCACACCGCGTCCCGGGCGGCAGCTGCCGCGCGAGGCTAGCTACAGTGCGGTGCTCTATTTGCTCAATACAAACTAGCAGTGATTGCTACATGGGATGGACAACACATGCTTTTGTAAATATCTCTAGAATAAAATGTTGACAAAATAATAATCCAGTCTACATGCTACTAATTAAGTAGTAGTTATTTGAATAGTTTGTAGCAGGCAAGTAGAACAAATCAAGCTTGGCAATTACAATATTTTTTTGCAGGTTACTATTAGATATATGAAATAAGCATGGCATCAAGTTCACTAAACAAGTAAGCATGCAAAACAAAACCAAGTTTGCACATCCAAAGTGTGTCACGTACTAGAGATGCCTTTGACCGAGAAGTGCAAATCAGAATCACGTATGAAAAGACACTTCCATCAGCACGTTTGCTATTCAAAAAAAACATCACGTTTGTTGTACTGACACACAATCAGTTTCCAATTATATCTCAAAACCAATCAACACAAGCTAGCCACGCTACACATCCCAGCTAATTGCAACTTGGCGTTGTAAGCAATAATCGGCAAGCCTTAGCTCTGCCTCAGGCCTCGGTCGACAGAACAGTAAATGTTTTAGTAGCTTTTGACCAACCAAGACGTACTACACAGAACAAAACAAGGAAGGAGATACTGTAGAAAGCAAAGCTGCCTTGCGGTTTTAAACAAATTGCCATCGCCTCAAGGCAAGAACGCGTGGACATGACTACTACTGCATACACAATAAACCCAGTCAAAAGGAAGCAGGCAAATATACTCGAACGACAGTAGATAACTCGAGCAACAGAGACCGCAAGACCTCTGCATCTGCGTACGGCGCTAGATCCATCTTAACTTGCGAGAACAAGCACATATCTAAAATCGATGAAGCCGGGATATACCTCGGGTGCCGAGCGGAGCGTCACCGTGGGGGTGCTGCTAGAGTCGATCGAGCCCGACAGCGAACAGAGACGGCGGGAGGACACGTTGACGGAGACGGAGCTCTGTCCGCGAAGCAGACGATGCAGGGGAGGCCATGGCGAGGAGGCAAACGGCGGCGGCGCTTGGAGTTGGGCGAGGCTTCGGCTAGGCGGCGCAGGAACGACGAGGAGGGACTTGGCATCAGGGCGGCGCGCTGCAAGGTCCATGGCGGCGGAGTGCACTGTTTGAGACAGAGAGAGTAATCGAGATGTGTGAGAGAGAAAAAGGAGGAAGAAAGAGAGCACGGGAAGAAGAGAACAGAGAAGAAGGGTGGCACTCATCTGCTGGCTCTGGCAAGCTGTGGCTGGTGGTCGCCGGCGCCGGCGTGCAAAACCACAGGAAGAGCTCCTCTCGTGGGGCTCGGGTGCGGGGAATCGTGGGAGGAGGCTGCGAGGAGGTGGTGGTGGCGGCGGGAAGATTGGGAGCAGGGAGGAGGGGTGCGATGGGGATATAGGGTTTGGGCTGGGGGGGGGGGGGGGGGGGGCTATCTCTTTTTCTATTTTTCCTGTGGATAAATGGATGGATGGATGTGGGATGGAGATATGGATGGATGGATGGATGGGCGCTATGTCATCGATCCGTGGAAAGAGTTTTGATTGGTTCAAAAAATTAGTAATTTAAAATAGTTTTCAAGTACTAAAAATAAAGGGATTTTGTGAAGTACCTATCAAAACTATTTTGCAAAAGGACATCACACAAATTTTCACTCAAGTTAGACCATATTTTATGGATGAGCATCAATTTATATGCATTTCTGATCTTTTTATCTAATTTTAATCATTTTTCGAGTGCCAAAAAAGAGTTTTTTATGAAGAACCTACCATATATTTGTTGCAAAATTGGACGAAATCATTTTTATAAAGTATTAGGCCATATTTAATCTAAAATTGACCAAATGGTTGGGTGTCAAGAGTTTGGATGCACCTCTCGTGGAAAAGACAAATTTCCGCCGATTTCGTTGGAAGCGGGTCAAATTTGAACTGCAATTGTCTCATAGTTTGTTCTTTATTTTTTCCAAAAATCATTTCTAGTTACATAAATATCTGTTTAATCATAGAAACATCAAAAGTTTTTCAAGATGCAACCACTAGCTATGAAAGGTCATGCCCGTCGTTTTGACCATATTTTGAAACAGGCATGAGAAATTAAAAAAATAAAGACCCTCGCGGGCCGGACGACAGGTGGGGGCCCAGCGCGACCCGTCTTCATCAGCCCAAGCTCAAGACCGTCGCGGGGCGGACGACATGAAGCTTCCTCAAGAGAGCGGCCTCATCAGGCAGGCTCGCGAGGAGGCGGAGAGATCAATGCAAGGGTACCTCGCGAGGAACCCGTGACGCAAGCCATGACGATCGAGACCAGGCGGGCGCCAGGCGAGCGCCAGCCTGCACAGGGTCCTTGTTTCCCCTTTGGTGCAAAGGGGGCAAGCACAGGCCAAGGTATCAGGCAAAGGTTGCCATTCTGGTGCAACGAGACTAAGACCAGCCGGACGGCCGGACGAGGTCACCGTGGAGCCCAAGACGGCGTCATCACCAGTGCTTTTGGCAGTCAAAGACCACCTTTGGTCAGGATAATTCGTACTAGATGTTCCCCCTTCAATAGGAAAATGAATATTGTTGAATTATTTTTGAACTAGGAAAGGAAAGATTTTTCATATTTGATGAATATATGACCCAAAGAATTTATGAGATTTTTTTGGAAATTTTGGGAATGACAGAAATATAGGTTGCTTCACAACGTAGGGCAAAAATTGACACATGGATATGACACATAGGCAAAACTGATGAGGGAAAATGGTTATATTAAATGAGCTAAAATTTTGTGGAGGGAAATGGTTTTATAAATTTCATGCAAGTTGGATATATACAAATAGTACTTCCTTCACAATGCTCTCCACTGAACAGAAATTTGGGAAAAATATTGAGGGAAAATGGTTATATTAAATGAGCTAAAATTTTGTGGAGGAAGGTTCTATGGTTAGGGTCATGTCCTGGTAATTTTCAGCAATTATAAAACAATATAAAATATAGTTGCTTCACGAACTGAAAATATTACTAGAAGAAAAGATTGGATGGCGAGCTCCCATGGATTGTTATGGAGACCTATGATATGGGCATATAGAATATGGGCATAAAGAAAATTTGTTTTTTTAAGAAACTACCAAATATTTGTTGCAAAATAGCACCACTCCATTTTTCAAAAATATTTTCAAATGCCTGCTTTAACATTTTCTAAATACATGATTTACTTTATTCATAGACATTGTATATTTTTTGTATACATTTTTGATTTTTTGCATACATGAGAAACATTTTCAAATGCTTGCTTTAACATTTTTAAGTACATGATTGACTTTATTCACAGACATTGTATATTTTCTGTATACATTTTTTCAAATGCTTGCTTTAACATTTTCTAAATACATGATTGACTTTATTAACAGACATTGTATATTTTTCGTATACATTTTTCCTATACATGAGAAACATTTTCTTTATATACAATTAGCATTTTCAAGTGCTTCGTTAACACTTTTTTAACACATAGTCAACATTTTTATATACAAATTTTAAACATTTTTTAAATACAAAATTAATATTTTTGATACATGGTTAAGAATTTTTTATTTACACATATTAACATTTTCATATGCTTTATTCACATTTTTAAATACTTGTTTACCTTTTTTTCAAATGCTTGATTAACATTTTAAACACATTATCAACTTTTTCCACACACATTGTATATTTTTTATACATGATATACATTTTTTTATACACATGTAGCATTTTCAAATGCTTGGTTACATTTTTTTCATATGTTTTATGTGAAGTTCTTAGTAATATATATTTTTAGAATATATTTGGAAGTATAAACAGAAGTAAAAAAATAATGAACCAACGAAAATCAGATAAAAACCGAGCCGCGGCCCTGGAGTTGGCCCACTCGGCGCACATAAAATATTAAAAGAAAAAAGGGTACCCTCGTCCCACCGATGCCCAAGCCCACTCGACACTGCCCTTAAATACTTGTTGGCCGCAGTTGTATCAGTAGCATAGTTTGGGCATGGTGGTTTGGCTCTGTATAGGAGAGTGAAGGGTCGCGAGTTCGATTCTCACGATGCCCCCCTTTTTGCTGATTTATTTGCCCATTTGAGGGCGTGGCCCGCTTGTTAGCACAGCGTACAAGGCAGGTTTGTGGTACAAGTCACACATGTCATTGGTACCATGTTAGTTGGTCCCGCATGTAAATGGTAGACCCCACAAGTCAGTTTAGTCAATACTTGAGCGGTCAAACCAACCATGCAATTGACACATAAGTTAAAATGAGACGACACGTAGGCAAAATTGATGATGTGGACATCTAGTCATATAATTTTATTCATGTTACAACATTATGACCTTTTAGATTTGTCTTAATCAGCTAGAAATAAGGCTGTTGATCACTGTTGTTTGCTTCATGACCTTTTCGTGTAAGATAATTATGACTTTTTTGACTAAAATGGTCGTTATTGTTTAGTTTTTGGACCCTCTTAAACAGGCTACGACCAATTGGTTCAAAATGGTCATATATTTATGACCATATCTTCCACGGTCACTAGAGAAGGTCATAATTTAGCATATTTCTTGTAGTGTTACCTACGCCTTCTTCCTCCTTTGCCTATTCATTCTTGCGCACCCGAACTCCAGCGCCCAAGTCCGCACTCCCCACCTCAACCTTCTCCAGCCATGTCCGGAGCGGGAGGCAAGTGGATGGTCTCCTCCGTTACGGAGGGACACATCAAAAGACTAAGGAAGGTCGGATACTTGTCTAACGACATTGCGCACCGGCTTCCTGAAGAGGGGCAGCTCATCCCCACCCCTAGGCCCCATGAGAGGGTGGTGTTCCTCCCCCATTTCCTCTATGGACTGGGCTTCCCTCTCCACCCATTTGTCCGGGGGCTCATGTTCTACTATGGCCTGGATTTCCACGATCTGGCCCCGAACTTTGTCCTCAACATCTCGGTGTTTATCGTCGTGTGTGAGGCTTTCCTCCGCATCCGCCCCCATTTCGGCCTATGGCTCAAGTCTTTCAATGTCAAGCCGAAGGTGGTGCGAGGCAACCAAGCGAAGTGCGGAGGCACCATGGTGGGCAAGATGCCCAACGTCTTATGGCTCAAGGGCTCCTTTGTGGTGACCCTGAAGGGGTGGCAATCGGGGTGGTTTTACATCACCGAGCCGCGCGACCCTGAATGGGTCGCAGCCCCCGAGTTCTGATCCAGACCCCCTACGCGGCTCACCTCCTGGAAGGAGACGGGCCTGTCATGGGGTAAAAAAGGAGAGCTGACCGGACTCCAAACATGCGTCCAAACCCTGGTGGACAAGAAGCTCAAACTTGTCAACGTAGTCCAGGTTATGCTCATCCGCCGGATCCTCCGGTGTCAACAACGGGCTTTCAACCTGTGGGAGTTCGACCCGGCGCGGCACCAAACTCTGAGCAGGCTCTTCGACACGACGTACAAAGATGCCTGGAAGGTGCTTTTCAAGGGCGCCGAGGCCCCCGCATCCACTATCGAGGATCGCGGATTCAGTATGCAGCGTCACACTCATGCCGTAAGTTGTTTTTACCTTTATAGGGTATCAGTTTTTCATAGTTTGACTCCATGCGGGATCTAAGCTCCCTTACCTTTGACAGGACTAGCAGGAGACGTCCGGACAGATCAACTGTCCGGCTCCTTTGCCCGAAGGCCTAGCGGATTCTCGTTTGGCGAAGCAGCTGGTTCCGGCACCCCATGTGGTGCCGGAGAAGAAGGCCACGGGGACTCGAAAGAGTGCCCAGCGCCTGGAGGTGTCGGATCCCTCATCCGATGACTCCAAGACGCACTCCTCCCATGAAGACGAGGAGGAGGAAGAAGAGACCCCTCCCCCTCCAGCGGGGAATGGAAGAAAAGGAAGGCTGCCCCAACTGGGGAGGCCGAAGGGTCCAAGAAGGGGAAAACCCTTCCTCCGGACTACTCGACCGACGCCGACGACGGCGGAGAGGAGTGGCCGCTCAGGGCCAAGCCCCTGGCTAAATCGTAAGTATCCGGATACCAGAGTAATTCATTATTGCACAGCTTTCCCTTATGTCGAATATGTTTATGCAGCCCACCCAAAGACCGGCTCGACGCGTCGTCGAGCGGTTCACTGGACTCGTTGGATGTGAATTCGCTTCCGATGGCTTCCTCCCCCTGCCCTACGGACGACACCGAAGTGTTGTCCCAACAGGTTCCAAGCCAGGAGGAGGTGGTCCTGGAGGCGCCGCAAGGCGACCTCCTGGACCCCAGGAGTGAAGGGGATAGAACCCCCCAGGGCTCCAAGTTCGGCTCTAGGCCGGACACCGCTCCGGAACCTTCAAAGGTTCCAGAGTCCAGCGGGCGACCTCCTTCCAAGAGGAGCAAGCCCACCGTGCCGGTGACCCCTGTCCAACCGGAGGCGCCGGACAATCTGTTGGAGGTGCTCGAAGGCGCCTCCATCGACGAGGAGCACCGCACCATTATGAGTGCGGTGGTCCAGAAGGTTCAGTCCGCCAAGAGCGGACTCACTGAAGTTTGTACTAGCATTTTAACAGGCTTTGAGGTAAGTAAAGAATGTGTAAATAATATTACCGCATAGACAGTAGCCCCTGATGCTCTGTTTGGCGTTCGGGAAGAAAAGCCGAATAGAGGATCAAATAAAATTCAAAGGAGTCTAACAAAAAGGAGTCAATACGTGTATGCAGGCTTCTCTGCTGGCGTCCGCCGCACTAACTGCAGAAGTGGACACGCTAAAGCAGAACCTCGAGCAGTCCGAGCAAGAGCTCGGGCGTGCCAAGAAGCAGCTCGAGGAGAAGGAAGGTAAGAAATACCTTGTTTTAAATATATATATAAAGTGCAATTGCAAAAAAAATGACAGGATTATCGTGGCCATTGTAGGGGCCACGTCTGAGGTGGCGACCCTTAAGCAAGCGCTGGTCGAGGCCGAGAAGAGGGCGGCCACGGAGCGCACCGAGCGGGAGAAGTATGAGGCCAAGGTTGGCAAGGTGTGGCAAGAGCTCCAGGCTCTCATGGAAAAACATGAGAGTTTGGAGCTTGACTCAAAGACGCGAGCGTCCGAGCTCGCGGTGGCTATTGAAAATGCCAAGTCTGCCAAGGCCGAATCCCAGAAGACCCTCCAGGACTGGATGAGGTGAAAAAGATAGCGGCGGGTAAGGCATTCTTTATGCAAAGCAAACACATAAACGTAAGTTACTTGTTACTTACCCGAATCTGGAGCTCTCCAGGAGCATTCGCAGATCTTCCCCGTAGCGTGTCCGATGCCACCTCATTCTATCGAGCCGAGGAGGGCAGCTCGACAGAGAAGGTGTTCTGGTCTCAGTATGCTGAGGCCGGACACCCCGTGCCCCTGAGCGACCAGCTGAAGCAACTGGTCGAGCTCCACAAGGCGGCCGAACAAGCCATGAAGGGCCTCATAGTTCGGCTATGGCCTGGAGAGGCTCTGCCCGGGAGCTATTTCGGGCTGGTGTGGCGGCTGGTGGGGGCATGTCCAAGGCTCGAAGTCATCAAGCGCTCCGTCTGCATTGAAGGTGCCCATAGGGCCCTTGCCCGTGCTAAGGTGCACTGGGGCAAGCTGGATGCTGAGAAGCTTGTGAAGGACGGGCCACCGCCGGGGAAGGAACATCGCAAGCTCGAGAATTATTATAAGGATGTTCTGAAGGGTACCTGCCTTATGGCGGATGAGTGTTCCAGGGATGTAATTTTTGAGTAAAACTCGCTCGTTTTGTCCTGTGTGCTGAAAACTTGTTCATATGCGCTAAGCAATGCTGTTGGAATTTAAAATATTACCTTCTGTGCGGCTATTTATCAATTCTGAGAAATGGCGAGTCGTCGGCTTCTGCCCCCGTGCCACTAGTGCTGGGGTGTTCGGGGATAAACCTGAGAGCTCTTTTTCCCATGTTTGGGTCCTTCGAGGGAGGCGCTCAGCACAACGAACAAGGCAATCGGACTATAATGCTTGAACACTCTCACTTAGCCATAGAATTCTATAATTTTAAATTTCGGCGAAGCCCCTGGTATTCGGAAGACCGAGTTCGGGGCGCTATCCACGCCTTGGCCAGACAGAGCCGACTCCTCGCTCTAAGCGGCATAAGTCTTTAAGGACTCGAAAAACCTCTCGAACAGCGACCAGCTCTCGCTTCATCATGACAGTCAGTTTTAGCTTTCTCTACTGAGGTGCTCGACCCAGCTCAACTGGGGCACAATTGCAGTAGTTCTCCTAGTGCTAGCTTAGCCGATATAGCGGAACGTAAGGCACCAAAACATAGGAGCCGGGTGTAACGCTCTCGATGCGGCTATATCTCCCACGTGTCGAAGAACGACTTAGAGGCATAACCGCATTGAAAGCAATGTCACAAGCAAGGTAATATTCACACAACCCATGTAATACATAAGGGAAAGAGATACATAGTTGGCTTACAATCGCCACTTCACACAATACATGAATAAAGCATTACATCATCCAAATACAATCAAGGTCCGACTACGGAACCAAAATAAAAGAAGAACCCCATATGCGACAAAGGTCCCGATCGACCCCAACTGGGCTCCACTACTGATCAGCTAGAACGAAACAACACAAGGGACAAGATCTTCATCGAGCTCCTCCTGAGCTTGGTTGTGTCACCTGCTCGGTTCAACGACACCTGCAAACTGGTTTTGGAAGTATCTGTGAGTCACGGGGACTCAGCAATCTCGCACCCTCGCGATCAAGACTATTTAAGCTTATGGGTAAGGTAAAGGTATGAGGTGAAGCTGCAGCAAGCGACTAGCATATATGGTGGCTAACATACGCAAATGAGAGCGAGAAGAGAAGGCAAAAGCACGGTCGAAAATCTATGATCAAGAAGTGATCCTAGAGCAACCTACGTCAAGCATAACTCCAACACCGTGTTCACTTCCCGGACTCCGCCAGAAAGAGACCATCACGGTTACACACGCGGTTGATACATTTTAATTAAGGTCAACTTCAGGTGTTCTACAACTGGATGTTAACAAATTCCCATCTGCCCATAACCGCGGGCACGACTTTCGAAAGTTCAAATTCCTGCAGGGGTGTCCCAACTTAGCCCATGACAAGCTCTCACGGTCAACGAAGGAATAGACCTCCTCCCGAGACATTCCGATCAGACTCGGTATCCCGGTACTACAAGACATCCTCGACAATGGTAAAACAAGTCCAGCAAGACCACCAGCTATGCCGACAAATCCCGATAGGAGCTGCACATATCTCGTTCTCAGGGCACACCGGATAAGCTAAGCGTACAGGAGCCGACGTAACCCAAGTTGCCAAGGGATGGCCCTGCACGGTGCTCTGGGTTGGACCAACACTCAGAGGATCACTGGCCCGGGGGTGTTAAAATAAGATGACCCTTGGGCTGGCCTAACCCAAGGGAAAAAGAGGCTAGGTGGCAAATGGTAAAACCAAGGTTGGGCCTTGCTGGAGGAGTTTTATTCAAAGCAAACTGTCAAGGGGTTCCTATTATAACCCAACCGCGTAAGGAACGCAAAATCCGGGAACATAACACTGATATGACGGAAACTAGGGCGGCAAGAGTGGAACAAAACACCAGGCATAAGGCCGAGCCTTCCACCCTTTACCAAGTATATAGATGCATTAATTAAATAAGATATATTGTGATATCCCAACAAGTAAACATGTTCCAACAAGGAACAAACTTCAATCTTCACCTGCAACTAACAACGCTATAAGAGGGGCTGAGCAAAGCGGTAACATAGCCAAACAACGATTTGCTAGGACAAGGTGGGTTAGAGGCTTGGCTTAACAATATGTGAGGCATGATCAGCAACTAGTAGGTATCGCAGCATAGGCATAGCAAAAGAGCGAGCATCTAGCAAGCAAAGATAGAAGTGATTTCGAGGGTATGATCATCTTGCTTGAAATCCCGCAAGGAAGAAGAAGGAGTCCATGAAGAAGACGAACGGACGTAGACGAACGGGTCCTCACAAACGCAACGTTACCGAAACCAACCCGAAGAAGCAAACACCGGAAAGAAGCACACAACATAGTAAACAACCAACACATGAACATGGTATGATATGCGAGACGCGGTATGCGATGCATATGCATGATTTGCAAGGGAATGCATGAACCTGGCCTCAACATGGAAATCCAAGTGTACCACTGGAAAGGTGAGATGAAATCGCTTGAAAACGATATAAAGAACGCCGGAATCGGAGTTATGGTTTGGAAATGGCAAGCAATTCAAATATGACCACGTTCTGCGATTTACAGCAAGTAGCCATCTAAATGCAACAAGATGAACATGCTACAGCACCCAAACATGGCATCAAAATACATGGCAGGAATCCATACATGATGCTTAACAAAAGACTAGCACTGAGCTACGGCAAATTCATCCATTAACAGGTTCAAACAAGCATGGCAAAAATGCATTTGACAAACAGATTTCAGACTTACTGAAATTAACACTTGTCTGGAATTTCAGATCGGATAGCACACTTTGGAGCATGAAAACTATATGCTACAGGACCTGAACATGGCAAAGTAAAGCATGGCACAGAGCTACTCAAAGAGCTTAACAAAAGTCCCTTAGTGACCTTGAGCCAAAAGGGATCAGAAAATACATTTGCAAGCATGTGAACATGGCAAAAACATAATCAGATCACGGACTTAGTGAAAACTGGAGCATGCTGAAACAGATATCAAGTAGGCATGTTTACGAGCTCGATGCACTCACTACAGAGCAAGTCATGATAATCTAAGCATACACCCATTAAGAATACACAAAATACAAGCTAGACATGGCAAGAACAATAGCATAGCATGCACGGATCAACTACAACACCCTCGGCAATATCGCTAACAAGTAGACAATCTGCCCTGATTCACGAAATGACAAAAGTAGAGCTCGATTAACTCAAGCTAGCATGCTCCATAATTGCAAACAAAGGCATGGATGGATAGAGCACTACAAGATTAACAAAACATCCTTACTGATCATCCTCAAAAGAGGCACGGATCACTAGGAAACAACATGAACATATGGCCATATGAAATAAACAGTCCAAAGACTTAGTGGAAATGCTAAGTCCCAGAAATCAGCATTAACAAGTGCACCACTTTGCAAGCTTGTGCTAGGCACCACACACATCACAAAAATACATGGATGGCGCCCCTGGAAAGATGTCAAAGCATATAACAAAATACATGTAGAGCACCTGGGCATATCATGCACACAATAATCATGGCAAAAATGACAAATAGCTATATGGTGCAGCAGATCTGACAATTATCTCAAATAGCATTCTTCTAACAGCATTTCAGGCATCAATATGAACTCAAATGAAAATGATGCAATGAGATGAAATGATGTACTCTCTGAGACGAACATTTTGATATGTTATATGCATGAATCAGAGCTATGGATGCAAAGTTATGATGCGATGAATAGAGGCATATGAATCTGGAAAACTTCAGGACTTCGACGAATTTTATACCCTCCAGATCTGGATCTAGGTCAACGAAGGAACACATCCCAAGGTCAACTCCGGCGAGGGAGGCTCTCTCCGGCGAGGGAGCCTGCGGAGGAGGTCGGCGAGGGACAGATCCGGGCGCGGCGGCGGGGGAGAGGGGCGCTCCGGCCGGTGGCGTTGGACGACGCGGCACACGGCGGGCGGCGGCGCACGGTGTGCAAGGCGGCGGCGCGCGGCACCTTGCGGTGGTGGAGACCGGCGCGAGTAGGCAAGCTTGCCGGCGGGAAGACTTGGCGGCGGGGCGGCGATGAGGCACAGGCCCGGCGCGGCGGCGGGGTAGGCACGAGTGGCGCTCGGGCGCGGGCCGGGGAGGGCTCGACCCGGGCCTCGGCGGGCCGCGGCGGATGCGGGAGAGAGGAGGCGCGGCGACCTGACAGCTGGCAGTCTCCGATTCGCCCTGGGCGACGGCGGACATGTCCGGCCGGTGGTGGGAATTTTGTCCGGCGGCGCGAGGAGCGGGACTAGGGTTTGATCTGCGCGAGATTTTTGGAGGGAGGCACATATATATAGGTAGAGGGAGCTAGGAGAGTCCAAATGAGGTGCGGTTTTCGGCCACACGATCGTGATCGAACACTCTAGAAGATAGAAGGGGTTTAGGTGGGTTTTGGGCCAAATTGGAGGGGTGTTGGGCTGCAACACACATGAGGCCTTTTTGGTCCCTCAGTTAACCGTTAGAGCATCAAACGAAGTCCAAATGGTACGAAACTTGACAGGCGGTCTACCGGTAGTAAACCAAGGCTGCTTGGCAAGTCTCGGTCCAATCCAGAAATGTTTAATCCCCACACACAAGAGAAAGGTAGAAATGACCACCGGAGGAGAACGAAGCGCCGAAATGCAAAACGGAGAACGGGAAAAATGCTCGGATGCATGAGACGAACATGTATGCAAATGAAATGCGCATGATGACTTGATATGCAATGCATGACACGCAAGCAGTGACAACGCAACAACAGCGAATAACTGGAGACACCTGGCACATCGGTCACGGGGCGTTACAGCGGGCAAACCCAACTATTTACCCAAGACATGATTCGGAGCCGATGCATATAATGTTATAAGTTCGGGGTGCCGCACTTGTTAAAGTGTTCGGACTTCTCACACCATATTGAGGGGTACTAAAGCCCCTGGCGTATTTTGGCCGTACCAAAGTGTACGGGTGCAACATGTCGTTAAGGAACATATATTTGTAAAAAAAGAGTTAATGCAAAAATAGAAAGAAGCTATGCATTGTTTAAAAAAGGGCTGCGATTAAAGCAGAACGATACAAATAATGCGATAAGCGAAAGGTTGGACTATTTTAACATGTCCGTTCCAGGGGCAGGCTGCGGAATGGTATGCGAAACAGGTATACTGCTCGTGATAGAGACCACCTGGGAGTTCCGTAATGCGGCATGGCTTGTCTGCTTCCTTGGTTCTTGCATCGTTTGTGCGGCAATTGAACTGCCGAACAGGCCTTCCGAAGAGTGGAGTCCTGAAAGTAAGAGAAAATTAAAAAATTGGTAGCCCCTGGTGCGGTTTAAGCCATGTTTCGGGCGTGCCGTGATGGTGCCCCCCTGTACCCATGGTATTTCTAGAGCGTAGTTATGTACGCGAAGTACTGGTGTCGCATTTTTGCGAGGGCTGGGGTTGGGGACGCATTGCTACGCCTGCTCGGGACGTGCCAGGCGGTCTTGTTGTAGGTTACTCCGGGCGCGCTTGACGGTGTCCGGACGTTTAATGGCCGGACTGGAGAACTGCCTGGAGAGGCTCCTTTGTACTTCCGCTGCAAGGGCCGCCGTGTGCTCCTCCGTTCGGAGGGAGCGCTCGGTGTTTCCATTGACCGTAATTACTCCTCGAGGGCCTGGCATCTTGAGCTTAAGGTATGCATAGTGCGGTACCGCATTGAACTTGGCGAATGCAGTTCGTCCGAGTAGTGCATGATAGCCACTGCGGAATGGGACTATGTCGAAGATTAACTCCTCGCTTCGGAAATTATTCGGAGATCCGAAGACCGCTTCAAGTGTGACTGAGCCTGTATAGTTGGCCTCTACACCTGGTATTATGCCTTTAAAGGTCGTTTAGGTGGGCTTAATCCTCGAGGGATCTATGCCCATTTTCTGCACTGTATCCTGGTAAAGCAGGTTCAGGCTACTGCCGCCGTCCATAAGAACTCTAGTGAGATGAAATCCATCAATAATTGGGTCTAGAACCAATGCGGCGAATCCGCCATGACGGGTGCTAGTGGGATGATCCCTTCAATCAAAGGTGATCGGGCAGGAGGACCATGGGTTGAACTTTGGGGCGACTGGCTCTATCACGTATACGTCCCTTAACGCGTGCTTCCGCTCCCTCTTGGGGATGTGGGTTGCGTATATCATGTGCACCGTCCGCACTTGTGGGGGAAAACCCTTCTGTCCACTGTTGTTCGGCGGCCGGGGCTCTTCGTTGTCATTGCTATGCAGCCCCTTGTCTGTATTTTCGGCATGTAACTTGCCTGCCTGCTTGAACACCCAACAATCCCTGTTGGTGTGATTGGCCGGCTTTTCGGGGGTGCCATGTATCTGGCACAAGCGGTCGAGTATTCGGTCCAAACTGGACGAGCCCCTAGGATTTCTTTTGAATGGCTTTTTCCGCTGACCGGATTTATAGCCTCTGAATCCGGCATTAACTGCTGTATCCTCAGCATTGTCGCCGTTAGTGCGGCGCTTCTGCTTGTTGCGACGCGACCTGCCACTACTGTCCCTGGTATCCGAATTACTAGGGTTCTTGGTCATATTGTTGCTAGGAGCAAGCCAGCTGTCTTCTCCCGCGCAAAAGAGGGTCATGAGTGTCGTGAGTGCTACCATGGATTTCGGCTTTTCCTGTCCAAGGTGCCGGGCAAGCCACTTGTCATGGATATTGTGTTTGAAGGCTGCTAGGGCCTCAACGTCCGGATAGTCGACTATTTGATTTTTCTTTGTTAGGAACCATGTCCAGAATTGCCTGGCCGATTCCTCTGGCTGCTGAATTACGTGGCTTAGGTCATCAGCGTCTGGTGGCCGCACATAAGTGCCCTAGAAATTGTCGAGGAATGCGGCTTCCAGGTCCTCCCAACAACCGATTGATCCTGCTGGCAAGCTGTTAAGCCAATGCCGAGCTGGTCCTTTAAGCTTGAGTGGGAGGTATTTGATGGCGTGGAGATCATCGCCGCGGGCCATGTGAATATGAAGGAGATAATCCTCGATCCATACCACAGGATCTGTTGTGCCATCATATGATTCGATGTTTACGGGTTTGAAACCCTCGGGGATTTGATGATCCATTACTTCGTCTGTGAAGCATAGTGGGTGTGCGGCGCCTCTGTACTGGGTTATATCACAACGTAGCTCCAATGAGCTTTGTCTACTGTGTTCGGCCCTACCGGATTTGTGTCCGGTGTGACGGTTACCGTCTCGAGTCATGGGGCGCCCACGCGATCCGTAGATCGATCTTGTTTGCCTTGCCTTGTCCTCCAACATATCTCGCAGGTCTGGCGCATTTTCCCGTGCCTTGGTACGGGGTGCGGCTTGAGTGGAGGGACGAGAGGCCTCTCTGTCGCAGCCACGAGGTGGCCGGTCGGCCGTATCAAGTGCTGGTGATGTAGGTTTAAGTGCTTCCTCCTCTAATCGGGGTAGCAACCTGCGCTTTGGGTAGCTCTTGGAGGGGCGTTCGAGTTTATGCTCTTCGGCCGCAAGGACTTCAGTCCATCTGTCGACTAGCAAATCTTGATCAGCTCTAAGCTGTTGCTGTTTTTTCTTGAGGCTTCTTGCCATGGCCATAAGCCTACGTTGAAAACGCTCTTTCTCGGCGGGATCCTCTGGCACGACGAATTCGTCATCGTCGAGGCTTGCCTCGTCTTTGGAGGGAGGCGTATAATTATCGTCCTCGACCTTTCTGTCTGCCGCTCTCTCATGAGGGCTGACTTCTCCATCCTCCTGTGCTGAATCTTGCTGGAGGGGATTTTCTTCGGCATTCTCCGGAGTATTATTATCTCACGTGCTGGAATCACCGTATTTTCCTTGGCGGGATTTTGATCGGCGCCGCTAACGCCGGCGCTTAGGCTGTTTCTTGGAGGGGTCATCCTCCGCTGTTCCATCGCCATCTCCTTCTTTTGGGGTGTCCACCATGTATATGTCATACGACGAGGTGGCTTTCCAGGGCCCAATAGGTGCTGGTTCTTCATCGTCTCCTGCATCGGTGTCCATACCGTCGATGTCTTCGGAGTCGAAGTCGAGCATGTCGGTTAAATCGTCGACAGTGGCTACAAAGTGGGTGGTGGGTGGGCTTTGAATTTCTTCATCGTCCATATCCCAACCTTGCTGACCGTAGTCCGGCCAGGGCTCTCATGATAAAGAGAGAGACTTTAGTGTCTTTAGAATACCGCCGAAAGGCAAGTGCTGAAAGATGTCCGCGGCAGTAAACTCCATGATCGGCGCCCAATCGGATTTGATCGGCAGGGGCGCGGAGGGTTCGGAGTCCGGAGGGGAGTCCGGCTCCTTGGAGTCACGAGTCTCGCGGAGTGCGGGGCTGGTGTTCGGCTCGATCGCCATTGAGATCGGAGCCCCCGAGGCGGCGTCCAACCACCCATCCTCGATCGGCGCAGTTGGCTCCGAATTAAGGGTCGGAGCCGATGCGGGTGCGGCCTCCAGGGCACTGTTTGGCGGCAGAGCTAGATAATGCTCGTCGTGACAGTGCGACGCGCTCGGCAGTGGCTCGAATCCGTCGAGGACCAAGTCCCAGCGGATGTCAGCCATGTAGTTTAAACTTCCAAATCTGACGTGACGGCCAGGGGCATAGCTTTCGATCTGCTCCAGATGGCCAAGTGAATTGGCCCGCAGTGCGAAGCCGCCGAAGACGAAGATCTGTCCGGGGAGGAAGGTCTCACCCTGGACTGCATCGCTATTGATGATCGTAGGAGCCATCAAGCCTAACGGCGACGACATAGAGGAACTCTCAATGAAAGCACCAATGTCGGTGTCAAAACCGGCGGATCTCGGGTAGGGGGTCCCGAACTGTGCGTCTAGGCCGGATGGTAACAGGAGGCAAGGCACATGAAGTTTTACCCAGGTTCGGGCCCTCTTGATGGAGGTAAAACCCTATGTCCTGCTTGATTAATATTGATGATATGGGTAGTACAAGAGTAGATCTACCACGAGATCGAAGAGGCTAAACCCTAGAAGCTAGCCTATGGTATGATTGTTGTTCTGTATGTTGTCCTACAGACTAAAAACCCTCCGGTTTATATAGACACCGGAGAGGGTTAGGGTTACACAAAGTCGATTACAATGGTAGGAGATCTACATATCCATATACCAAGCTTGCCTTTCACGCCAAGGAAAGTCCCTTCCGGACGCGGGACGAAGTCTTCAATCTTGTATCTTCATAGTCCAGGAGTCCGGCTGAAGGTATAGTCCGGCCATCCGGACACCCCCTAATCCAGGACTCCCTCACATGCTATGTACCAGATCTATTGTATACCCTACACTGTGTTTAGCAAGGGAGTACAATAGTGATCTAGGAGTAGATCACTGGACAGCGTTCAAAATTATCCTTAGTGGAATAAGGATATGTTTCTCGATTATGGAGGTGACAAAAGGTTCGTCGTAAAGAGTTACGTCGATACAAGTTTTGGCACTGATCCAGATGACTCTAAGTCTCAATCTGGATACATATTGAAAGTGGGAGCAATTAGCTAGAGTAGCTCCGTGCAGAGCATTGTTGACATAGAAATTTGCAAAATATGTATGGATCTTAATGTGGCAGACCCGTTGACTAAACTTCTCTCTTTGGGTGTTAATCACATAGTGGGAGCAATTAGCAAAACATGATCACACCTTAGTACTCTTTGGGTGTTAATCACATAGCGATGTGAACTAGATTATTGACTCTAGTAAACCCTTTGGGTGTTGGTCACATGTCGATGTGAACTATGGGTGTTAATCACATGGTGATGTGAACTATTGGTGTTAAATCACATGGCGATGTGAACTAGATTATTGACTCTAGTGCAAGTGGGAGACTGAAGGAAATATGCCCTAGAGGCAATAATAAAGTTATTATTTATTTCTTATATCATGATAAATGTTTATTATTCATGCTAGAATTGTATTAACCGGAAACATAATACATGTGTGAATACATAGACAAACAGAGTGTCACTAGTATACCTCTACTTGACTAGCTCGTTGATCAAAGATGGTTATGTTTCCTAAACCATAGACATGAGTTGTCATTTGATTAACGGGATCACATCATTAGGAGAATGATGTGATTGACTTGACCCATTCCATTAGCATAGCACTTGATCGTTTAGTATGTTGCTATTGCTTTCTTCATGACTTATACATGTTCCTATGACTATGAGATTATGCAACTCCCGTTTGCCGAAGGAACACTTTGTGTGCTACCAAACATCACAACGTAACTGGGTGATTATAAAGGTGCTCTACAGGTGTCTCCAAAGGTACATGTTGGGTTGGCGTATTTCGAGATTAGGATTTGTCACTCCGATTGTCGGAGAGGTATCTCTGGGCCCTCTCGATAATGCACATCACATAAGCCTTGCAAGCATTGCAACTAATGAGTTAGTTGCGAGATGATGTATTACGAAACGAGTAAAGAGACTTGCCGGTAACGAGATTGAACTAGGTATTGAGATGCCGGCGATCAAATCTCGGGCAAGTAACATACCGATGACAAAGGGAACAACGTATGTTGTTATACGGTCTGACCGATAAAGATCTTCGTAGAATATGTAGGAGCCAATATGAGCATCCAGGTTCCGCTATTGGTTATTGACTGGAGACGTGTCTCGGTCATGTCTACGTTGTTCTCGAACCCGTAGGGTCCGCACGCTTAACGTTACGATGACAGTTTCATTATGAGTTTATATATTTTGATGTATCGAAGATTGTTCAGAGTCCCAGATGTGACCACGGACATGACGAGGAGTCTCGAAATGGTTGAGACATAAAGATTGACATATTGGACGGCTATATTCGGACACCGGAAGTGTTCCGGAGAAGTTTTGGATAAAACCGGAGTACCGGGGGGTTACCGGAACCCCCCGGGGGTTAATGGGCCTCATGGGCCCAAATTGGAGAAGAGGAGGGCGGCTAGGGCAGGCCGCGCACCCCCTCCCCCTCTAGTTCGAATTGGACAAGGAGGGGGGCGGCGCCGCCCCCCCCCCCTTTCCTTCCTCTCCTCTCTTCCTTCCTTCCCCCTCTCCTAGTTGGACAAGGAAAAGGAGGGAGTCCTACTCCCGGTAGGAGTAGGACTCCTCCCTGGCGCGCCTCCTCCTGGCCGGCCGCCCCTCCCCCTTGCTCCATTATATACGGGGGCAGGGGGCACCTCTAGACACACAAGTTGATCTTGGAGATCGTTCTCTTAGCCGTGTGCGGTGCCCCCCTCCACCATAATCCTCGATAATATTGTAGCGGTGCTTAGGTGAAGCCCTGCGATGGTAGAACATCAAGATCGCCACCACGCCGTCGTGCTGACGGACCTCTTCCCCGACACTTTGCTGGATCGGAGTCCGGGGATCGTCATCGAGTTGAACGTGTGCTAGAACTCGGAGGTGCCATAGTTTCGGTGCTTGAGCGGTCGGGCCGTGAAGACGTACGACTACGTCAACCGCGTTGTCATAACGCTTCCGCTGTCGGTCTACGAGGGTACGTAGACAACACTCTCCCCTCTTGTTGCTATGCATCACCATGATTTTGCGTGTGCGTAGGAAAATTTTGAAATTACTACGTTCCCCAACACTAGCTAGCTAGTACTACTTACTTTCGGGTATGTCCATCGCAGCTCCCCCGGTAGTCCCGGAGCTTGTGCGGTGAATACTTTCCAAACCCTGTGAGACAAAGAAATAAATTACTTGATATCAGGAAATGAACAAAAAGTTGCCGATATGGTGCGATAATGATCGATTGAACTTACTTCTCGAGCATTTTAGTCATGTCCGCATAGGTCTCGGGAGATTTTCGTCTCGAATCTAAGACGGTTACTAGTCCCTGCTCAAGCTTAATCTCCAGGAGAATATAGTGGAATTTGCGCACGCATGCATAACTCATCAATTACATTACTATAACCTCGCTCGAGTAATAAGGGAAACCGAATATGCACAAGACAGTAACACTCACTCGAAGTTGTAAGGAAAGAGTATTTTATCTTTGTTTCAATTTACTATCAGTGATTTGAGCAAGTTGGCCTCAGCATCATCGGCGTTCTTTTCAACCTCAAATTTAGCTATGAGATTTGTGTTAATGAACCCAATATCATACATTTCTGCTTTTCTACACTCGACGATCTTCAATCTGCATAATATAGTGAGGATAATCATATATACATGCAATGAAAGAGCTGAGCTATATATAGAGACTTAATGACAGAAGTAGTACTTACAGACAGTATCAAGTGACCGTTAATTTATCGAGGGCCTTTTGATTGAACCACTGGAAGAACTCCTCAAATGGAACAGTCAACAAATCAATTCCAACAAGGTCGTGCTCCTCTTTAACTCTCAGATACAAAGTATTCGTCCCCCCAGAATCTCTGCAGGTTTTCATGTACCAATCATGGAATCTTCGCATCATCATTGTTAGAGATTTTTCATCTTTGACAAGAGGCTTCCCGTAATGGTATTGGTGTTCTTCACCTCCAAGAAATCATAATGTACATCGTCGGGCAGGTAATCTTCAAGATTGCTATAACCGGGCACCATCCCCGGATCATTAGCGACGATATCGCTAGACACCTTGAGCGGGGGGCACGATTGGTCCACTTGTTCGTCGAGCTGGGCAATTTTTTCCCCAACTCGTCGTTCTGCTAACCTTCGATCACTGATAGTATTTCCCGACCGCTCCGCTTCGATATATACCTTTGCAGTAATGCACTCATAGTTGGTTTTCGGCGGAGACTTTGGTGGTTTCCTCAGGGCATCGAGTGTGTGCTTTGCTTTCACCCGGTCTACCTTCTCCTCCGGAGGTGGATGTCTCTTTGTTTTCACCCCTTCAAAGAAGTCATTCACTTCTTTTTCCATGGTCTTCATGTTTTCTTCCACGGTCCTCTCGTATGGTAACTTCTCTAGAGGCTTGAGAGGTGGACCGAATCTGTATTGCCTGCCTCTGGCTGTACTGCTAGACGCCGGAGCAGACGGAGCGGCTGCGCCTGTCTTCTTTCGTGCTTTCTTACGAAGCAGAGGAGAAGTACTACGACGCGCCAGAGCAGCCGGGGCGGCGGCGGGTCTCTTCCGCCCTTGCTGGCGAGGCGGAGAAGGAGGAGGCTGGTGGCTGCTCGGGCGCGCCGGCGCAGGCGGAGAAGAAGGCGGAGTGCTGCCACAAGCCGGAGAAGGAGGCTGGTGGCTGCTCGGGCGCGCCGGCGCAGGCGAAGAAGGAGGTGGAATACTGCCACACGTCGGAGAAGGAGGCTCAGTGGCCTGATCACTCGCCGGAGGAGGAGGCGATGGAGGAGGCGGAGTGCCCTGACTCGCCGGAGGAGGAGGAGGAGGCAGAGGCGTCCAGTTCGGAAGGTTGATGAGCTCCTTTCGCCATAGGCATGGAGTCTTCAGACAAGAACCCAGCCGAGTCTCCCCGTCACCCGTAGGGTGGTCAAGATGGAGGTCCTCAAATCCTTCTGTGATTTCATCCACCATCATCCTAGCATATCCTTCTGAAATCGGCCGGCAGTGAAAAGTTGCACCAGGCTCAGGAGGTGCAACAGAGCCAACAGCCGCCTTGACTTTGAATTCCATCCGCTGCATCACAAGGTGGCAATTCTGAGACTCCGTGATAGCATCCACGGGCTAGCTAGCAGGAGCCGTGAAGACAAGCTCCTGAAGCAGCTCCGTGGAAGCCATGTTGCTTCTCCGCTGAGATGGCAGGGTAGCTTCGGGTGTAGCAGCTTCGGCAGGTCATGCGCTGCGAGCCTCGTCTTGTTCCTCTAGCGCTTGTACCCTTGCATGCAATGCATGTAGTTGGGTCAACTCCTTTTTCTTCTTCCTCTCCCGGCGTTTGTAACCGCCTGCGTCGGGAAATCCAGCCTTCCATGAAAGGGAGCCTGGCGTGCCTCGTGTCTGTCCGGGGTGCTCAGGATTCCCGAGGGCCTCTGTGAGCTCGTTGTTCTCTCTGTCCGGAACAAACGTCGGTTGCTGCGCCTTTTCGATATACTCCTGAAGCTTCTCGATGGGTGTGTTCAGCTGCTCGTTGGTCCAAATGCACTTCCCTGTTATAGGGTCCAATTTTCCCCCAACCCCGACGGCCGGGCTTTCAGGTAGCCACCTGACCCCGTGCGATGGTGATGCTTCTTCTCTGCAGCATTTTTCTTGTTTGTCGCTGACATCTTCGCTGCTCTCTCAGATTTCTTTTTGGTAACAAATGCGGGCCACTGGTCTTTGATCTTCTCAAATCGGCCGATGAATTCTGGAGTCTTGTCTTGGTCGACAAACGAGGATTTCAGCTCATTCTTCCACCTCCTGAATAGCTCAGCCATCTTCTTAAGAGCATAAGCCTTGATCATTGTCTTGTTAACTGGATTCTCCGAATCCTCCTCTGGCGGGAAGGTGAAATTTTCCAGCAGCGCGGTCCAAACATCAGCTTTCTGCCTATCGCTGACATAAGACACCTGAGAGTCTTTGTTCTTAGGCTTCAACCATTGCTCGATGCTGATCGGGATCATGTCCCTAACTAGAACCCCGCACTGAGTATTAAATTTTTGCTTCGTCCGGAGGGGATCAATCGGTTGGCCTGCGCGATCAATTTCGGTGATCGTGTACCTTCCATCCGAGCGCAACTTTCTCTTCGGGCCTCGTCTCATTACCGAAGTGTTGCTCGATCCGGAGGGCTAGAAAAGAAGAAAAAGAAGAGAGTTAATATGTGTACATACCAAAAACAATTAATGCATCACTTAGCTATAGTCAGCACATGCTTAATTTGTTGGGCAACGTAGTAATTTCAAAAAAAAATCCTACGCACACGCAAGATCATGGTGATGCATAGCAACGAGAGGGGAGAGTGTGATCTACGTACCCTTGTAGATCGACAGTGGAAGTGTTAGCACAACGCGGTTGATGTAGTCGTACGTCTTCACGGCCCAGCTGATCAAGCACCGAAACTACGGCACCTCCGAGTTCTAGCACACGTTTAGCTTGATGACGATCCCCGGACTCCGATCCAGCAAAGTGTCGGGGAAGAGTTCCGTCAGCACGACGGCGTGGTGACGATCTTGATGTACTACCGTCGTAGGGCTTCGCCTAAGCACCGCTACAATATTATCGAGGATTATGGTGGAAGGGGGCACCGCACACGGCTAAGAATATGATCACGTGGATCAACTTGTGTGTCTAGGGGTGCCCCCTGCCCCCGTATATAAAGGAGCAGGGGGAGGTGCGGCCGGCTAGGAGGAGGGCGCGCCAGGAGGAGTCCTACTCCCACCGGAAGTAGGATTCCCCCCCTTTCCTAGTTGGAATAGGATTCGGGAGGGGGAAAGAGGAGAGAGAGAAGGAAGGGGGGGCCCCTCTCCTTGTCCTATTCGGACTAGGGGGGAGGGGCGCGCGGCCCAGCCCTGGCCACCTCTCCTCTCTTCCACTAAAGCCCACTAAGGCCCATATACCTCCCGGGGGGTTCCGGTAACCTCCCGGTACTCTGGTAAAATCCCGATTTCACTCGGAACACTTGCGATATCCAAATATAGGCTTCCAATATATCAATCCTTATGTCTCGACCATTTCGAGACTCCTCGTCATGTCCGTGATCACATCCGGGACTCCGAACAAACTTCGGTACATCAAAATGCATAAACTCATAATATAACTGTCATCAAAACCTTAAGCGTGCGGACCCTACGGGTTCGAGAACAATGTAGACATGACCGAGACACGTCTCCGATCAATAACCAATAGCGGAACCTGGATGCTCATATTGGCTCCCACATATTCTACGAAGATCTTTATCGGTGAGACCGCATAACAACATACGTTGTTCCCTTTGTCATCGGTATGTTACTTGCCCAAGATTCGATCGTCGGTATCTCAATACCTAGTTCAATCTCGTTACCGGCAAGTCTCTTTACTCGTTTTGTAATACATCATCTTGCAACTAACTCATTAGTTGTAATTCTTGCAAGGCTTATGTGATGTGCATTACCGAGAGGGCCCAGAGATACCTCTCCGACAATCGGAGTGACAAATCCTAATCTCGAAATACACCAACCCAACATGTACCTTTGGAGACACCTGTAGAGCTCCTTTATAATCACCCAGTTACGTTGTGACATTTGGTAGCACACAAAGTGTTCCTCCGGCAAACGGGAGTTGCATAATCTCATAGTTATAGGAACATGTATAAGTCATGAAGAAAGCAATAGCAACATACTAAACGATCGGGTGCTAAGCCAATGGATTGGGTCATGTCAATCATATCATTCTCCTAATGATGTGATCCCATTAATCAAATGACAACACATGTCTATGGTTAGTGTTGGTGTACTAGAGTAGGGGTACCCTAGTATCCCGAACTTGTGCACGGGCAGTCGCAGCATCCCGCGGCAAGGCTTGCCGGGTGACCGCCAAGGTCCTCCGTGGTTCCTTTGGAGCCATTCAAGAACAAAGTATCCAAACCAAGACACCACAAGACCCCGGCAAGAGGAGCTTGCCGGGAAGGCCAACCAAGGCAAGGCGCTTAAGGAGACAAGACCCCGGCAAGAGGAGCTTGCCGGGAATGCCGCCCAAGGCATCTCAAGGAACTTGCCGCGGCGCGCCTCGCGTCCGGGCAAGGCCGGGTGAGCGACAAGCTCCCAGACGCGACAAGACAACGACCGCGGCAAGGCGCTTGCTGCGGCAAGCCACCACTCTGTGCCCGCGCTCCAGCACATCCACCAATGTGTCGCTCTGGGACCCTTCCAGGCGTGCGTGGCGGGAGGCTGTGCAGCCAGCGGTGCGCAGTGGCGAGCGGCGCTGACAAGATTGCCATCATGGCGAGCGGTGGCGTCCCTGACGGTCCTTTTTGCACTGTTTAGGCGACACAGACAGGCATTTAATGCCATTGTCCCCTACCGTCAGGGTTAGGTATGATACACTGTAGCAGGTAGTTGTACCTACCGCAGCACCTTTCCATTTTTACCCTTTGTCTCCGTTGCCACCTGTCGGTGACCCCTTGAGCACATAAAAGGAGGCCCATGTGCAACGTAGAGGGGGGTTGGGGGAAAAAGAGAACACTCAGGCTCGTTCTCGTTAGCCGCTGGTGTGTACTGTAGCACTCCGCGCTCCCGAGCAAGAACTCAATACAAACCACAAAGCAGGAGTAGGGTTTTACGCATCCGTGCGGCCCGAACCTGGGTAAACTGCTCGTGTGCTTTGCCTCGATCTGCTCTTCGTGCGACCTCCGCCCCCGCCGAACCGAAAGGGACTCGGTCCGCCGGTCCCATAGGTGTTCGTGGATTAGTCCCCCGACATCTTTGGCGCGCCAGGTAGGGGTCGTCGAGGTTGTGTGAACCAGATCCGGCGTTCACACGAGCTAGATCTTCATCATCTTCATCGACATGCCGCCGAAGAAGAAGGCTTCGGAGGCGGCTGCTCCATCCGCGCTGAACCCACCACCGCCGGAGCAAACGGCTGATGGGGCAGACGCCGGCGGAAGAACGGGCGTCGACGAGGGAGCTCACGGTGCTGCCGGGTCCAAGGACAAGGCTGCGCTATCCATCGGCGGCGTAGCCGGCTCCCACAACGACCGGGCGCACTCCAAGACCTCGGCGTCCGTGTGACACTCCAAAATTTTTACTTGGTTTTTATCAAAAACTTTGTGGTTTTTGAGGAGAGGCTATTTAAAATTTCCTTTGCCTTGGCACTTAAAAAACTTCCTTTGCCTTGGCAAGGATTTTTTTTTCAAACTGTGGTGGTTGATCTTTTGAAAACTTCTTCTCTGTTGGTTCCCTCTCAAAATTTATTTTTGGGAGTTTAAATTATTTTTCTTTTAAAATGAAGCTCTATGAAAATTTGAGGATTTTCATATCTTGGAACCACCCTTGACTTTGCATTGTTCCCATGTGGTAAAACCCTCCAAAATCTCCCCTACACCTTGTGATCAACCTAAGTTCTCTGTCCCAACTAATCCAAACAAGTTTTGGATTTTATTCTAATTATTTTCCCTCTCAAATCAATTCTGAAAATTATTTGGAGCCTTAGTGATTTTCAAAGCAAGTACTCTTTTTCACTTGAGTTTTGACCTCACACCAACTCCCCTAGATAGTCCTTTGTACCCACAACTCAGAACCATCTTGATCCACTCCTTCTCTTTTCAAAATTTTCAAAATTCAGTCTCTGCAAGTGTGGACCAGATTTGCCAAATTTGATGAAATTCATATCTACACTACTCCAAAAATTCCACCAAAATTCAGGCAGCCTATTTGAGCAATGAGAAGCCACTCCACCAAGTATCAGCTCAAGGAAAAATCCCTAGATGCCATTTTCATTCTGTCGAACACCTGAGCTACACTGTTCCTTTGCAAATTCAGTAAGTTCAGTCTTCAGTGTCGTCTTCGTCCGTCAGTTTCAGTCACGCGGCCACAGTGCCCTTGGCACGTTCCTCGCCGCCTCTTCCTCTTGTCCGAAGCTTCACACGTGTGCGTGGAGCCTACCTGCCGTCGGTAGCTCGCTGGTCCGCCCTCGCCGGCGTCTTCTGCAGCGTCGGGACCTCCCGTGGCGGCCGACAGGAGACACACCACGGCAGAACGCCGTTCAGCGCCGCCCAAAGCTCCCTGGCTCTCCGCGTGGCCTCATGCACGCCAGCGCACGCCCGTGGCACAGCCACCGTGGCCGGCAAGCACGGGACGCGCTCTCCGCCGCCGACGGGCCCGCGCCATCCCCGTTCCGTCGAGCTCGCCCTTAACACCCAAACCCCGGCCAGTTTAGCACCAAAACGGACCCATTGAACCCCCGTGATGACGCTCGACCCCCTAACCACCCCGACCGAGCACTGCGCCACCGTAATCACTCGCCGGTGATCCTCGTTCACGGCAACCGCCTCGGACCGCCTATATAAAGGGGCCCCAAGCTCACTCTCGTGCACGCAACATCACGACTCCTCACGAACACCCCGCCAGGCCACTAGGGGGACCTCGAGGAGGTCTTCTCCCCCAGCTCCGGCCGCCTCGCCCCGCCTCGGCCTTCAGCTCGATTCACTCTGGTGAGGCCATCTCCGGCGCCCAAACCTCGTCCGTAGCCCTCTTCCACACCTAGCACTCTAACCCCCTCGTCAATTTGAACCTTGCAGCCCTCGCCGGCGAGCTCCTTCTTTGTCCGAACCACCGTCCGCCGGAGCAGGGGCCGCCGTCGACACAGTGCTCGCCGGCAACCGCCACCACCACCAATCGACGCGGAATGGCGCCCTGAGCACGGAGGTACTCCCCGATCTCCCTGCCTCGCCGTGGATCACCGTCGGCGACCACCGCGGCTCTCGGGCGCCGACGAGCTTCGTCCGCCCCATTTGAATGTTTAAACCTGACAAGTGGGACCCCACCGTCAGCCTCTCTACTCTCTCCTCTGAATCGTTTTCTGGAAGCGCCTTCGGGCAGAATGCGTTTTCTCCTTGGGCTGGCGTAGTTTCTGCCGAAGCGTTTTCTATTTTTATAAACTAACCCCTGGAAATCTTCTGTTTCATTACAGATGAGTCCCTGGACAAAAACCTTTATAACTTTTAAACAGAAAAGTATTTTTGATTGATTCTTCTTCTGTTCTCTTTAAAATTTTGTCTAGTTTTTTATCAGATTTATTTGAAAAATATTTGGTATACTTTCTGTGCACTCCTTGGTATTTACGATAGCGCATATATTTTCTTTATACCGTAGATACCGAAGGAGGTGACGGAGCCGCGAACTTCACCGAGCTAGGCTCCGACTACTCCGAACCAGGCAAGCATGTTTGAACTTTTGATATGATGAGTGTCTTGGCATGTTTTGCATTTAGTTAGTTTCATGGCATGTTGAGAAGCATATCGATGAACATTATTTTATGTGATAATGAGGTAAGTGAGTTCGGTGATCCATACGTGGATGAATGTGCATATGAATGGCCATGTGTTGGCATGAGGATGGGTAAGATGGCAGTGTTGTAGCATGCCAGTCTTACGCCAGACTATGTGACTTCAGCGTCAAACCGTATTGGTCCAGTACCTCTCATTTCCTTCCATGTACTACCACATGTTTTCCGCAAGGAATATGGTTTAGTAAGTTGCAAACCGCTTTCATGGTACACACCAAAGAGGAGAGGCCGTGATGATGGTTCCATGGCCCTGGATTAAAGCCAGTCATCTGGTCAGGGGGCATGGGTGTTTCCGGTTGGGACCGAGAGGGGGGCACCCCTTAGAGCGCGCGTATATAAATTTGATCCCATGCTATTCGAGATTGTGATCTCCCCGTCTCAAAAGTTTTTCTTGGACGATGTCTAGGGTGATTCCTAGCATCGAGAGGTATGATGGGTGTGTACTGGTTAGCTGTGTTTTCTTCCGAAATACCGTAAACGGAACTAGTCCTTCGTGACTACGGAAATCTGTTGGCTGTGGGAATAATTTTGTACAAACTCTGCAGAGTCATATATCCCTCCAAATCATCTATTCCATGTCCAAATTCGTATTATCTTGTCCTAACAATGACAGTGCTGATGACAGAGACTCCGGTGTTTCGCATGAGTGATAATTCCGGTTAAATGATATTCATGTGGATGGACTAACCCTTTTATTCTTATAAATTAAAAGTTTATTATGATTATTATTTATCTGCCCATAAAAGCCCTTTCTGTGATGTCGCCCCGACGTCCGACTGTGGCATTTCTTTTCAAGCCCTTTCTGTGATGTCGCCCCGACGTCCGACTATGGCATTTCTTTTAAAGCCCTTTCTGTGATGTCGCCCCGACGTCCGACTGTGGCATTTCTTTTAAAGCCCTTTCTGTGATGTCGCCCCGACGTCCGACTGTGGCATTTCTTTTCAAGCCCTTTCTGTGATGTCGCCCCGATGTCCGACTGTGGCATTTCTTTTAAAGCCCTTTCTGTGACGTCGCCCCGACGTCCGACTGAGGTATTTCTTTTAAAGCCCTTTATGTGGTGTCGCTAAGACGCCCGACTGTGGCATCTTTTTCCTTATATTTATTTGTTCACCTTTCGAGGCGTCGCTTCAGACGCCCGATCGGAAATTATTTATGTTCTATTGGGATTTCAGGTGGACTACCGCCGTTTCCCTTTTACTTACCTTGTTATGATAATTTTGAATGAACATTGGTGAATATATTCATGACGCATCCATGCATGCATTTGTTATATCTTACGTCCGAACTGTCTTGCGAGTACTTTCAAAGTACTCACTGGCTTGTTGATTTGGCCAGATGCTGACGAAGGCGATTTCATGGATGAAGAGTTCGATAGCGAGTCCGACACTTAGAGGAGTCCCAGTCAGTCTCGTGCGACCCTGGATTTGGTCACTGTTTTATATCCGCTTCCGCTACCAAATAAATTCATCGATCCTCACCTCGACGCTCGAAGAGATGATAGACTTAGAGTCTTGTATTTCTCTCCCCGCTGTGTTTTTTCCACCACCGCCCTATCCTCGAGTCAGTAGTATGTCTCCACACCACTGTGTCATGTCCGCCATTATGTATAATTATTGGCGTGCTTGTAATAATTTGGTTGAGCAACCGCAGCTCGACCCTGTAATATATTTTATGCTACTGGCTTATTGTATCAAGAAATTGTCTACCAGTGAGGAGGATTTCTCTCATACTGGACTCAAAAGATTGGTTTCTCAATAAATATTTTTATTGGAAAACCGGTCCTGACAAGCTTGGTACCAGAGCCAGGCTGACTGTAGGAAGCCACTAGGTGCGATCGCTAATTGGTTATTACCATGATAGAGCTAATTTATATTTTTGCAATTGTAGTCATTTTTTGTCAGTCAGCATAAATTTATGATCTGACCATGCAGAATTTTTGCCTACTTTTGTAGATGGCCGACAACAGCTGCGAGTCTTAGACCTTCGCCAACGTGCCCGATGGGTTCGTCAAGCTTCTTTCTTTCATCGTTCGGGTCGCGATGGGGCCATCCGTACGCCCAGTCTTCACACTCTGCCAGCACCGAGTCAACGACAGTCTGACCATGCACCAGGCCGCGGTGCAGTTCAAGGGAGGGCGTGGTGAGTTATGCTGCTTCCGGTTCGTGGGAAGAGCAATGCCTACGGAGAGGCATGCTATGCAGATGGCAGCCCGCGAGGCGATAGCTCGTCTCAGGGATGTCCTTCCCGTGATGAAGACTCGTCGTTACCGTTATCTTCCGTGCCATGTGCCTTACACCTGTCACTACGCATACTCCTGCCCCAGAGGAGAACGAGACGAGGCTTTTGAGATGCTCATTGAGTATCTCCGGGCCCTGGAGGCAGCCTTCGACAACCTGGTGGACGACTTCGTAGCTACCCGCATGGACTCGGTCCATGGCTGTGCTGCCAACAGGAGGGAGCTCCTACCCATCGCACCGCCACTGACTTTTGTCTCGTCATCAGCATCTTTTACGCCTGCTCGTCGCCTGCCTTCTACCGAAGAATTCAACCAAGTCATTGCGCCCACTCCAGCACGCACTGCACCAACCTTAGCGCCCACTCATGTACGTGTTGCTCCGCCCCTGGCAACCGCTCCGTCCGCTCTGCGCAACACTACACGTATGGAGCCTATTAGCGAGGAGGAAGTCGAGTCCCCAACCTCGCTACGCCTCGCCCTCGGCAGGGCAAAGGAGATCGTCAACATCTCCGCTTGAGTACGCTTAGCTGCCGTGTATTGTACTACTTTGTAAGATATGTACATAGGTTGTGAGAAGTAGCATGTTTGCGCATCATGTAGGATCTGGAGGAGTGCACTAGCCTAAATAACATGTCAGGATTATGTACGCATATCCTGAGTGATGTATTGTATAATTACCGCCCGCGTATAAGATATGTAATGAGAAGTCCTTCTCCGTTCGCAAGTCGATTTGTTTTTCTTAAGTAAGCTTGGATATTTAATTATATCTGCCAACTTTATGCATTTATGGTTTTGTTTTGCGACTCTTCCCGCTTTTCTTATGAGTTTTACAAAATATATCCCCAGAGTGAAAAATGTCTCGTCCTTGGACACGCTCCATGCCAACTCCACCAGAGGAAAATTATGATACACAACCCAACAACGAGTTCACTCAGGGACAGTCAAGCCAACAGGGCAGTGAATCGGCACTTTCACAAATGTGCCGCCTTTATGAGCAGAGTCAGCAACAACATCGGGAGATGATGAACCAAGTCATCAACATGGGAAATCACCATGGACAGTATCAACAGCATTCCAAGTTATCTGAGCTACAAAAGACACGTCCTCAAACATTTTCTCACACTGACAAGCCTCTTGAAGCCGAGGACTGGCTTCGAGATATGGAGAGGAAATTAATTATTGCAAAATGTTCAGATCTCGAGAAAGTACTATATGCTCCACACTATCTCACAGGAGCAGCCGCATCGTGGTGGGAGAATTTTCTGCACATGCATCCCAACGAAACTGACATAACCTGGGATGATTTCAAGGAAGGTTTCCGTGGTGCACATATTCCTAAGAGTATTATGAAAATCAAGAAGAGAGAATTCGATGACCTCAAACAAAGGAACATGACAGTGTCAGATTACAACAGTCAATTTACCCTATTATCCCGCTACGCCAATGAGGAATGTATGACTGAAATCAAGAAGATGGAGAAATTCCTTGACGGTCTGGCACCCGCGCTTAAATGCCAACTGGTCGTGCACACTTTTCCTGATTTTAAAACACTGGTGGACAAAGTCATTACTCTGGAAAATGAGAGACGCAGTCTGGAAGATATCCGCAAACGAAAAAGGGACCAGACGAATCTCGCTCGCAATCACCGAAGCAAGACAGATTTTCAAAAGGGTGGGACACACAAATTCTCATCCAATGCCTCACGCCCAATCAAGAATTTTCATGCAAGGGACAAGGAATTCACCTATCGCCCCGGAGTTACTTGTTACGCTTGTGGAGAAAGAAGGGCACTATGCCAAACAGTGCCCCAAGCCAAGGAGTTCAACCCCAAAGCCGAACAACGGCGGCAATAATTCAGCACCCAAGCGAAACAATTTCAATCCCAACAATAACCACATGAAGGGTCATCTGAACCACATAACCAGAGAGGAGGCACAAAATGCTCCGGATATCGTACTCGGTACGTTTCCTGTCAACACAATACCTGCAATGGTTTTGTTTGATTCTGGAGCTTCTCACTCTTTCATTTCGAAAAGTTTTGCTTTGCAAAATAAATTTTCGATACTTCCTTTGGAGAAATCCATGATCATCAAGTCCCCTGGGATTCAGCAAGTTTCTCAGAATTACTGTCAAAATGTGGTCATTGAGTTCGAAGGATTGGAGTTTCACGCAAATCTTATTGTATTGGAAAATAAAGGACTGGATGTCATCCTAGGAATGGATTGGCTAACCACCAATAAAGGTTTCATCGACTATTACAACAGCACCGTGATTCTCACACACCACCAAGGGAAGACAATAAGAGTATCAGCCAAGGAAGGAAGAAGACCCCGGCAACCGAGATTAAATAAGGTGGACGTTTCTGAGCTAAACAAGGTTCCAGTAGTGTGTGAAGTTCCAGATGTATTCCCTGAAGAGCTGCCAGGCATGCCACCAGACCGAGAAATAGAATTCCGCATTGAGCTAGCACCAGGAACCGCCCCCATATACAAGAAACCATATAGAATGGCACCATCCGAGTTGGTCGAGTTGAAGAAGCAAATAAAGGAATTACTGGAAAAAGGATACATTCGAGCCAGCTCCTCACCTTGGGGATCACCAATTTTATTCACCAAAAAGAAGGATGGAACACTAAGATTGTGTATTGACTATCGAGCCCTTAACATGGTCACAGTCAAAAACAAATACCCAATGCCAAGAATAAATGATTTATTTGATCAGCTCGCTCAGGCCAAAGTATTCTCAAAAATTGACTTAAGGTCAGGATACCATCAATTGAAGGTGCGAACGGAAGATATCCCCAAAACAGCCTTCACCTCCAGATATGGACTGTACGAGTTCACAGTGATGCCATTTGGATTAACTAATGCCCCAGCATATTTTGTTCACCTCATGAACAAAGTATTTATGAAGTTTATGGACAAGTTCGTCGTGGTATTCATCGACGATATTCTGGTATACTCCAAGACACCAGAAGAGCACGCAGAACATCTCAGGATTGTGCTAGGAGAGCTAAGAAAACACCAATTGTATGCCAAGTTCAGCAAGTGCGAATTTTGGCTAAGACAAGTAGGTTTTCTAGGCCACGTGCTGACTCAAGACGGTATCGCAGTGGACCCAGAGAAAGTTAAGGCCGTACTTGACTGGAAATCACCAGCTAGCGTAACAGACATACGGAGTTTCTTGGGAATGGCAGGATATTACCACAGATTTATTGAAGGATTTTCCACCATAGCCAAGCCTATGACACAATTGCTCAAGAAAGATAAGAAATTTGAGTGGACAGAAGCCTGCGAGAAAAGTTTCCAAGAGCTAAAGCGGAAATTAACAACAGCACTGGTATTAATTGTACCCGACATACACAAGAATTTTGAAGTATATTGTGACGCGTCCAGAAAGGGTCTCGGATGCGTGTTGATGCAAGAAGGCAAGGTTGTCGCCTACGCTTCAAGGCAACTTCGCAAGCATGAGGAAAATTATCCCACTCATGACTTAGAAATGGCAGCAGTTATTCATGCACTCAAGGAATGGAGGCATTTCTTACTTGGGAATCGATGTGAAATATATACGGACCACAAAAGTCTCAAATATATTTTCACGCAGCCAGAACTAAATTTACGGCAACGACGCTGGTTGGAATTGGTAAAGGATTATGATGTTGGGATCCATTACCATCCAGGGAAAGCAAATGTAGTGGCCGATGCCCTGAGTCGGAACCCCAGCTCCAACGGAAACTATCTGCACAGCTTGAGTCCCGAATTCCATCAAGAATTTGCCAAGCTCAACTTGATGATGGTAGCAGAAGGCACCATATCAAACTTGGAAATACGACCCAACCTTGTGGAGAAAATTAAAGAAGCTCAGCCCGGTCACCCCAGCATTGAAGGAATTAAAAGAAAGTTGAATATGGGCAAGGCCTCGAAATTCGTCATAGACAATGAAGGAATGTTATGGTATGGAGAAAGGCTATGCGTGCCAAACATAGAAGACCTTAAACAGCAAATTTTAGCTGAAGCACACACCACTCCATATTCGATCCACCCTGGAGGAACCAAAATGTATAAGGATATTCAGGAAAGATTTTGGTGGCACAGTATGAAGAGGGACATAGCCGCCTTCATTGCATGTTGCGACTCATGTCAACGCATAAAAGCTGAACATCAGAGACCAGCCGGACTACTTCAACCAAACAAAATACCTGAGTGGAAATGGGATGAAATAGGGATGGATTTTATTGTCGGACTACCTCGGTCACGACACGGGAATGATGCCATATGGGTCATCACTGACAGGTTGACCAAAGTGGCACACTTTATTCCAGTAAAGACAACCTACACCACTCAGAGGCTTGCCAGGATTTATCTTTCCCGCATAGTTTGTCTACACGGTGTCCCGAAGACTATAATATCCGATAGAGGCACTCAGTTCGTCTCAAGATTTTGGGAGCATTTACAACAGGCTCTGGGAACCCAACTAGCCTTCAGTACCGCATACCATCCACAGACTGATGGACAAACTGAACGCGTAAACCAAATTTTAGAAGACATGCTGAGAGCATGTGTCCTCACATATGGAACCAGTTGGGAAGAAAGCCTGCCATACGCCAAGTTCGCGTATAACAATAGCTACCAGGCCAGCCTACAAATGGCACCATTTGAGGCTTTGTACGGACGGAGATGTCGTACCCCGTTAAATTGGTCAGAGACCGGAGACAGCCGCATCTTCGGACCAGACATGCTCAGAGAAGCCGAGGAAAAGGTCAAGCTAATCAGAGACCGACTTAAGACCGCTCAAAGTCGATAGAAGAGTTATTATGATCAGAAACATCGTAGGGTCAGCTTCGAACCCGGTGAGTTCGTATACCTGAGAGTATCCCCTATGAGAGGATTGCAACGATTTAAGATTAAAGGAAAGTTAGCACCAAGATTCATTGGACCATTCTGCATAGTGGCACGAAGAGGCACTGTAGCCTACCAGCTAGACTTACCCGAGGAATTATCCGATGTCCACGGCGTGTTCCATGTCTCGCAATTGAGGAAGTATGTAAGCAACCCAGAGAAACAAGTATCCCATGAAAACATTGATGTGCAGCCAGACCTCACTTATCGAGAACATCCCGTAAGAATATTAGAGGAATCTGAAAGGAGGACCCGACAGAAGACCATCAAGTTTTTCAAATTCTAGTGGAGCAATCACACCGACAGTGAAGCAACTTGGGAAAGCGAGGATTTTCTTCGGACTGAGCATCCACACCTATTTAAGGATCAGCTGAAATCTCGGGGACGAGATTTTTCCTAAGGGGGTAGGTGTTGTGACACTCCAAAATTTTTATTTGGTTTTTATCAAAAACTTTGTGGTTTTTGAGGAGAGGCTATTTAAAATTTTTCTTTTCAAAAAAAAAAACCTTCCACTTAAAAAACTTCCTTTGCCTTGGCAAGGATTTTTTTTTTCAAACTGTGGTGGTTGATCTTTTGAAAACTTCTTCTCTGTTGGTTCCGTCTCAAAATTTATTTTTGGGAGTTTAAATTATTTTTCTTTTAAAATGAAGCTCTATGAAAATTTGAGGATTTTCATATCTTGGAACCACCCTTGACTTTGCATTGTTCCCATGTGGTAAAACCCTCCA